>NC_064626.1:1034934349-1035237379 GCF_023864275.1 Schistocerca cancellata
TTGAATCTTCTTTATCTCTTCTATTAACCCAAGCTGGTAAGGATTCCAGACATGTGCGGTATTTAGTAATCGATTTTACAAATATTTAGTAGACCTCTTCTTTGGTAGACAAATTACTTTTCCTTAAAATACTGTATGTCATACACTTTCCCAACAATTGACTTCTACGGGGTGGGAACCCCTAAGCAGATCACCTTCCCCTGATGTGGATGATGTATGTTGGGATACCTGTCTTCGGTGTGTAGGAAAGCAGCATACTCACGCCTTATAAAATTCACGTCAGTCTTTCCATTGTGTGCCAGCCTAGGCCGCTGTAACTAGCTCTGACGTCATAAATGTTGTGCAATACTTTAAAAATCAAGTAAATAACCTGAAACGTTTCTAGCATGTCAGGAGTAATACTAAATCAATATGTGTTGAATATCAGTTCAATAACTTTAACCATTTTCGAAATTTGGATGTTTTTCTGTAAAAATCATTGGCATGACAGAAAAGATCTAGAAACTTAAAAATTTATATTTAGATTCCTTTTGCATAATAATTTAGAAGAAACAGTATTCTGGATCTCACAAATTAAAATTTTAGTTGAAATTCATGATTTTCTGATTTTTGTCTTAGAAATTAAGGAAGCAAGATAGATTAAGTAGGCGAATAAATAAAGCTAGGATGTTTAAATTTAAGTAGAAGGGAGATCCGCTATAATCATAAAAATGTGAGAAGTTTCAACAGAACAACTATAAAACTATAGCGTATCTCCAAAGAGCATGTTCAGAGCTCGTCTACTGCGTGTAGTGTAATTAAATTAATTCTCTCGCCCAAAATATTTGACTTAGCCACGTCAGACTTTTATGATGATTACTTACTTGTGTGCTGATTGCACAATTAAATTGAAAGCTTCATCGGCCATCAGCAAAGGAAGCAATGATTTATTCGATAACTTAAAGTGGTGCGTTACTAGCCCAGCGGCTAGTCGGGAGAGCAGATTTGATCAGGCGTTCCCTCAGCCGTTCGCACCGCGGCTTTATATGTAAGAACGCTGCGCGAGAAAAGGAAGGCCCCAGTTCTCTCCAGACGCTGATTAGCGCACCACCTGTGCCGGGAGTTGCGTCGTGTCGGTATCGTTGATATAAGCAGCCTCGGATGCAGTAATAGGTTACTCGGGATATGCGTAACCCTGAAATCGTTTTTGGATGACGTTAATGGTCTATCTTTAGTTTGCGTATGTCGTATTTTCACGTGCCGCCGCAGGACAGACATTCTACCATTATTAGCGTGGCGTTTGATGAACATTATCATCAAATTATGGCGAGCATTCATTTACACATTTAATTTGAACAGTTATAGTGGGATTAGACTCTGAACTGCTCGGTTAGTTGGATTGTGTGGATTCTTTTTGGTCTCTGACTTTCAGAATATAGTGAACATTTTAGAGAGAATGGTTTTTGATTATGAATCCCAGACAATCTCCTAATTCCTCAGAGCTATAAGCTGTAGCTATAAATGTATTTCTCAGATGAAGTGGGCACTAGGAATTCTAATTACAGGCTTCACGTTTTGCTAATCACTTTCTGGTTGCCAATATTGTAGTTAGAGAGCCAGTGTTGAGAATGGCAAACAGCATAAATACAAAACATTTATTCTATTATTCCACCCGCCGACCCACAGATGCATCAAATACTGTGCGGGCCAGTTTTATTTTGCACACCCTGTAGTTCTATGTGGTCATTCCACTTTACGTACATCTCACCGTTTCGCTACGGTCGCAGGTTCGAATCCTGCCTCGGGCATGGATGTTTGTGATGTCCTTAGGTTAGTTAGGTTTAAGTAGTTCTAAGTTCTAGGGGACTGATGACCACATATGTTAAGTTCCATAGTGCTCTCACCGTTTACACCTTATCGAACAGTAACCAAATTCACTGCCAACATGAGTAATTTAGAAGCACGTATCCTCGGTGTAGCGAAGCAACTTAATCCGCTTAAGGCAAGTCTTCCTGTCCAGATAGTATACCAATTAGGTTTCTTTCAGAATATGCTGATACGATAGCCTTAAACCTAAGCAAGCATATACAACCACTCTCTCGACTTAAGATCCGTACCAAAAGACAGCAAAATTGAACAGGTAACACCATACTCAAGAAAGGAAACAAGAGTAAACCGATGAATTACAGATCCATAACACTGACATCGACTGGCAGTAGGATTTTGGAACATACGCTTTGATCGAACATTATGAATTATCTCGAAAGTAACGGTCTATTAATACACAGCATGGATTCAGAAAATATCGTTCTTGTGAAACACAACTAGCTCTTTATTCGCACAAAGTAATGGGTGCTATCGGGGAATCGATTCCATATTTCTAAATTTCCATGGATGTTCCTCACAAGAGACTTTAATCAAACTGCGTACATGTGGAGCAGCGCTTTACTTGTGCGACTGGATTCGTGATTTCCTGACATCACAGTATGCAGTAATCGATGGAAAATCATCGATTCTAACAGGAATATAACAGAAGTGATACTGGCATTCCCCAAGGAAGTATTATAGGGCATCTGCTTTTCCTGATCTACGTCATTTACCGTCCAGAGAAGTCATGAGAAGACAAAAACCAATTGAAAAATGACTTAGGGACGATATCTGCATGGCACGAAGAGTGGCACAGAAAACTGTGAGGTTATCGATGTGGATACTAAAAGAAATATGTTAAATTACGGCATTCTATGAATCACACAAATTTAAACGTGATTTCGACTACATATCTATGAATTACAGCTATGAACACTTAAATTGGAACGATCACTTAGATAATGTTTCGGGGAAGGCAAACCAAAGACTACGCTTTATTGGCAGAACACTTAGTACGTGGGTCTACTAAAGACACTGCCCATACTACGCTTGTTCGTCCTCTGCTCGAGTAATGATGTAGAGTGTGAGATGCTTACCACATAGGATGGACGGAGGACATAGAAAATGTTCAAAGAAGGGCAGGTCGTTTATTATTGTGATGCAGTGGAGAGAGGATCTTGGACATGATAAGCGAGTTGAGGTACTAATAATTGAAACAACGGCTTTTTTAATTACGGCAAGATCTTTTGACGAAATTTCAGCATCAACTTTCTTGTCTCAATGCGAAAATATTTTACCCTCGCCAACCTACATGGGGAGAAATGTTCTTCGTAAAAAAGTAATAGAAATCAGAGCTCGTACGGAAAACTTTAAGTGTTAATTTTCCCAGGCGCTGTTGGAGTGTGGAGCGGTAGGTGTTTCGAAAGTCCTCTGCCAGGCAATTAAGTGTGAATCGCAAAGTATTCACGCAAACGTAGATGTGGATGTTACATTTATTACTCTCCAGGGCAGCTGCCAGTACCTGAATAAACCACTGATAGTCTGCAGGCGTCCATACTACGGTCTCAGCACTCACAGTCGCCTCTCTGAGTATGTGTCGTACAGGATGATTGGAATAAGTAAGCTCCTCAACCTAAAGGCTGACTCCACCAATTATCTGCTCACCATTTTTTTAAATGTTGTTTGGTGGTGATCCTAACACCAGTTCCTTTCTAGCCATTTATAAGATTTCCTATCCTTAGCCCGTGTAGAGAACCACATACGTGGGGTAGTCATAAAGTTTTAATTATCACCTTGAAAATAAAAGCCTGCTACCATGATACTTGGTGATGGCGTTAGTCTTCCTCTACATATTCGCCTTTCAGTGCGACATATTTCTCCCCAACCTTGATTGACGTGGCAGAGACCTTGTGTGTAGCAGTCTGCATTGCGGTTGTTCATGAACATACCACCTCGAAAATCGTTTAGTCGTCATTTTGAAAAGGCCTGCCGTGTAATGGTTTCTTCACCGGAGGAAATAGTAACAAGTCACTGGGTGCCATGTACCGAGAGTAGCGGCCGAGAAGAAATTTGATAGTCCAAACAAGCAGCACGTTTGACTGTGTTCTGTGGAGCAAAAACCTCTCGCTTGGACAACTGCCTGCAACGCTTTTCGTCTTGACAGCCTTCCGTAAGCTCATCAGGAGACTGTGGTACCACGCTCCTCTGTGACTGTTTAGCCCAGACGAGCATAATCTGTTAGCACCATACCACTGCAGTACCACAAAACAATAAGCGTTACTTCGTCCTACTATGGCGCGCGCGATATTGGAAACTGAATTCTATTTTCTCCACTACCGCCTCGATACTACACTACAGGCCACTAAAATTTCTACAACAAGAAGAAACGCAGATGATAAACGGGTATTCATTGGACAAATATATTATACTAGAACTGACATGTGATTATATTTTCACGCAATTTGGGTGCATAGATCCTGAGAAACCAGTACCCAGAACAACCACCTCTGGCCGTAATAACGGCCTTGATACGCCTGGGCATTGAGTCAAACACAGCTTGGATGGTCTGTACAGGTACAGCTGCCCATGCATCTTCAACACGAAACCACAGTTCATCATGAGTAGTGACTGGCGTATTGTGACGAGCCAGTTGCTCGGCCACCATTGACCAGACGTTATCAGTTGGTGGGAGAGCTGGAGAATGTGTTGGCCAGGGCAGCTGTCGTCCATTTTCTGTATCCAGAAAAGCCCGTACAGGACCTGCAACATGCGGTCGTGCATTATCCTGCTGAAATGTGGGGTTTCGCAGGGATCGAATGAAGAGTACAGCCACGGGTCGTAACACATCTGAAATGTAACGTCCACTGTTCAAAGTGCCGTCAATGCGAACAAGAGGTGACCGAGACGTGTAACCAATGGCACCCCATACCATCACACCGGGTGATACGCCAGTATGGCGATGACGAATACACGCTTCCAATGCGCGTTCACCGCGATGTCGCCAAACACGGATGCGACGATTATGATGCTGTAAAGAGAACCTGGATTCATTCGAAAAATGACATTTTGCCATTCGTGCAGCTTTTATCTGTGATACAGCGTCAAGGGTAACCGCAGCTATGGTCTCCGAGCTGATAGTCCATGCTGCTGCAAACGTCGTCGAACTGTTCGTGCGGATGGTTGTTGTCATGCAAACGTCCCCATCTGTTGACTCGGGGATGTAGACGTGGCTGCACGACCCGTTACAGCCATGCGGATAAGATGCCTCTCATCTCGAATGTTAATGATACGAGGCCGTTGGGATCCATCACGGCGTTCCGTATTACCCTCCTGAACCCACAGATTCCATATTCTGCTAGCAGTCATTGGACCTCGACCAACGCGAGCAGCAATGTTGCGATACGATAAACCGCAATCGCGATAGGCTACAGTCCGACCTTTATCGATGTCGGAAACGTGATGGTACGAATTTCTCCTCCTCACACGAGGCATCACAACAACGTTTCATCAGGCAACCCCGGTCAACTGCTGTTCGTGTATGAGAAATCGGTTGGAAACTTTCCTCGTGTCAGCACGTTGTAGGTGTCGCCACCGGTGCCAACCTTGTGTAAATTCCCTGGAAAGCTAATCATTTGCACATGACAGCATCTCCTTCCTGTCGGTTAAATTTCCCGTATGTAGTACGTCAACTTCGTGGTGTAGCAATTTTAATGGCCAGTAGTGTAATACATTGATCTTCAGGCACACAGGGCTCCATCTGCCTGTTTCCTTTTTCTATTTAAAAAATACAATAAAATAAAAAAGAAACACGTTGCACTGAACAAGACGGCACATCAAGTACAGAAATTTTGAAAGACTAGCGATAGCGGAACTCAGCTTTACGGAAGGGCATTAACCTTGAGAATACGAAGATCCTCTCTCGAACATCACCTTGGTGTGATTCTGTAATAAAAGAAGCTCTCGAAATTCGATTACGCGCCAACAATTTTACAGAGTGTCGGAGCATATTGAAAGAAGTAAAACAAGACACAGATGTAATTAATATGACAAGAGAGGTAGTTTCACTGCCTCACTGCCGATTTTTCACATTTGCACATGAGGAACCCAGCCTACAGGAGGTGCTACTCTGTGAATAAAGACCAGAATACCAAGTGGCGTCGTACGACCAATGGCAAGCTTGAACGGCACTGTAAAAGAAGCAGACTTTTCTCTTGTAAGACAATCATCTGCTAACGAAGAATATTCATCATCGAAACCTGAAGTTGCAACTTAGATTCAACACGGTATGACCACAGAGAAAATTTTCTACAGAATTATTCAAGCTCACTGCCGGCTATCAGCTGCCTTCCGCGCTGCACTGGCCTCTCCTGCCCTAGGCCAAACCCGGAAGCGCGGCTGAGCGTTCTTGGCATGAACACCGCGCCCACACTGCTTGCAGACCGAAGCACGACTACTTGTTACCGCTCTTAAGAGCGCTGTCGCCAGAGAGCTCTACCCATCTTCCTCCTGCCCCTGGTGACAACCACCGAATATGCACCTATGAATCAAGGGCAAAGATATCTTAATAGCCACAACCTTAATCGAAAAATCGCACGCCATAGTTCGGGAAAGATGCTCTGTCTCCCGAATGCAGATCCTCCACATTTTAAGCAAAAGTCCTGTGCTTCCGTGTTTCATTCCTAGAAGAATTTACCATTCTGCACTGTGTTTTTAAAATGTGTGTATTTCTGGTTTTTAGATGTCCGTCTTTGATTTTTTAAATTTAAAATAGTAAATCAGTTCTCATGCTCTTTGTATCATCCTTGTTAAATTCTTTAAAAAGCTCTTGGCAAAAGAGCGGTATGCACCGCTCATAGAACACTCCCCGCCTATATGTGCCGATGGGGAAGAAACTGACAAAAAGGGGGGGCGGGGATTCCACAGCGAAAAACTTCTGTGTCGTAGTAGACGTTTCTGCGCTACTTAACCACTGTGTCGTGTGATACCACAGTGTTGCCGTGTGTGAGCGCGACAATAAAGTTATGAAACTGATGTGAAAAAAATGTTGCTTACCGTTTTAGTCAAGTTTAGCTTTGTCTCCTTCAAAGTAGTTCCCTTTTGATTGCACACATTTTTTCCAGCGCTTCTGCCATTGGTGGTAACATTTATGGAACACGTCTTCTGTAATATCCTCAAAGACCCTCGTCACAACTTCTTGGACATTTTGTGCTGTTTGGAAATGGTGTCCCTTGACCGCCGTTTTGACTCTTGGAAATAGAGCCGCCCGGAGTGGAAGAGCGGTTCTAGGCGCTTCAGTCTGAAATCGCGCGACCGCTACGGTCGCAGTTCCGAATCCTGCCTTGGGCATGGATGTGTGTGATGTCCTTAGTTTAGTTAGGTTTAAGTAGTTCTAAGTTCTAGGGGACTGATGACCTCAGATGTTAAGTCCCATAGTGCTCAAAGCCATTTGAACCATATGGAAATAGAAAAAAGTCACATGTAGCGATATGGTAGTATTGAAATTTGTTTTGAGGTTAAAAATTGAAAACTGCTTTACTGACAGAGCAGTATGGGATGGCGGATTATCGAAATGCAGAATCCAATTATTAGCAATGTTGCCACGGACACGAAGAACTCTTTTACGAAGTCTTTCTAAAATTTCTTTGTAGTAATATTGGTTAACTGCTTGTCCAGGAGGCACCCACTCTTTATGAACAATTCCCTTGGAATCAAAGAAGCACACAAGTATGCATTTCAATTTTGACTTTGACATGCGAGCTATTTTTGGTCTGGGTGATCCATTTGAGCACCATTGCGAACTTTGGCGTTTTGTCTCTGGATCGTCTCCAAAGGGCTTCTGAAGCTTACCGTAAGTTTTTGTCACGTTTTCACCCAATTTAACGCAAAAAGAAATGGCATACCATTGCGCAATATTATGCGGTTCCATTTCCGTGAAGATTGACACAAACACGTGTTAACTTATTAAAGCACAACTCGCGACTGAGCAGTTGCATCGATGTGCCGCTTGGACTAGAAGCAGCTTATAGACAAAGGTCAAAGATGTCGTGCCTACGTATGCCTGCAGGGTTGCCACATCTTGCAAAGAAAATCAGTCTCATTACTTTATTATTGCACCTTGTAGTTCAACCATCTGAATATGAAATCTTGCAGTGTTGTTTCCTTAAGATGCAGAAAACGAATGCCACAAAATATTCACAGATCTGTGGAGCATGAATTTCAATGTGTAGCAAGCCTACATGCATGATCTACTAAATAAATACTACTAATAAAATAAAGCTTTATTCTGTCGAGATGATAATTAAAACTTCATGGCTAAACCCCGTACAACTTCACTACTGGAGTGGATCGGAACGCCTCAGATGGCCTTCTGTGTTGACAGCAGAGTCGACGGACGGGGCAGGCAGCCCCCGGCAGAAGCGCACCTTCTTCTGCAAGAAGTGCGGCTACGGCGGCGGCTACCGCGGCCACGGGGGCGGATACCGGCAGGCGTACGCCGTCGTGGTGCCGGTGAGGCTGGTGGTGGTGCAGCCGCGCCCCGTCTACTACCGCCACCGGCCGCGCGGCGGCTACTGCGACCCGTGCAGGCGCCGGGGCTACTACGGGGGCGGCGGCGGGGGCGGCTCCTATGCCGAGTCCTTCAGCTACAGCCGCTCCTACAGCTAGTAAGCTCAGCATCCACATACTCTACAAAGTCAAATGTAACAATACAGAGTGGTCAGAAACAAGCTGAAAAGCTGGTAAGGATGTTGCAGGTTCATTAGGATTCAAGTTAGCCAATCAGGCCTATGAGCGCGCAAATCGAGCAGATACAGTTAGTGTCAGTTGTCCTCACAGCGCTTATGATAGCGCACGATACTGCTCACCCTTTGGCTCGGGTTCGATCCTTCTTGCCATCCCCTGTCCATTTTTGTGTATTTCTCTTCTCCGTTTTTAGGAAACGAAGCGAATATCACGTTTGGCGACAAAATCTCTGGCCGGTTGCTTGAAATTGCACGCAAACCGGCCTGATAGGATAATTTCAGTGCTAATTGTGTGTCTCTGTGTGAGAGAGAGATCTTATGGGACTTAACTGCTAGGGTCATCAGTCCCTAAGCTTACACACTACTTAACCTAAATTATCCTAAGGACAAACACACACACCCATGCCCGAGAGAGGACTCGAACCTCCGCCTTGACCAGCCGCATAGCAGTGCTAATTAAATCCGAATTTTATAACAATTATTTCTCGCCACAATCTATCGTGCAACATCCTTACAACCTTTTCAGATTGTTAAAAAATGGTTCAAATGGCTCTGAGCACTATGGGACTTAACTTCTGACGTCATCAGTCTACTTAAACCTAACTAACCGAAGGACATCACACACATCCATGCCCGAGGCAGGATTCGAACCTGCAACCGTAGCGGTGGCGCGGTTCCAGACTGTAGCGCCTAGAACCGCTCGGCCACACCGATCGGCTTTTCAGATTGTTCCTGACCACATTTTACTGTCTGTACGGTGAAAGAAGAGACCTGACAGTTAAACTGGGCTTGGCACAGCAGCTTCGCGCTTCTACCTTAACCAGTTGTGTACCACGCTTCTGTATATATCGATGTGGCAAAGACTGTGTGTTGCTGCAGCAGTATAGACGACTATTGTTTTGAGTCACATAGCTTCGGTACCGCGAATGGCCTTTTGCGTTTCGCAGTTGAAACTTAGCAACAGCGCTGCCTAATGTCAATGCTCTTCCTTCGCTGTAGGAAGCTCGGTTTTTACCTTCATCTTAACCGCTGTCACTCAGATGCATGGTGGCCCTGATCTTACCCAGAAATTGAAGTTCTGCATCTGCTTCTGTTATTAGAAAGTCATACGATGGATGGTACGTACTGTATCAATGCTATTTCTATTTTTAATAATTTTATTGTGAAACCAGCAACCAATTTTAGTGTCCATAGCTACAAGACGTGGCGTAGTCAATACAAACAATCAATAAATGAGTAAAACATGACAATATTTATTTACAATATTTACGAATTGTTAAAATCACACACTGATCAGCCATAAAATCACGACCACCTGCTTACTATCGATATGTACCCGTCCATGCGATAGCAGAGACATCTAGCGAGGAATAACAGTGAGCGTACTGTCCGTGTGTAGAATGGGGAAGTCGCACAATCTGAGTTTGAATGAAGGCAGGTTGTGATGGCCCGGAGACTCAGCATGAGCAGTTCTGAAACTTCACGACTTGTCGGGTGTTCGTGGATTTCTCTGGTGAGCGTCCTCAACGCGTGGCGAAACCAGTGTGAAACCGCGTCCAGATGTCGTGGGGTTGGGCTGTCACTCCGCATTACAGATGTCGTAGGCTGGGTAGACAGGTAAAATAGGACAGGCGGTCATCTGTGGCGGAACTAACTTCAGACTTTATTGTTGGGCAGAGTACAGGTGTTTATGAACATACAGTGTGCACCGGACGCTCATGACGATGGGCCTCCACAGCCGACGAACCATGCATATGCCAATGTTAACACACGACATCGGCAACTACGACTGCAATGGGCACGTGACGATCAGCACTGGGCGTTGGCGCAGTGTCAGATCGTTCTTCATCAAGCCCATGGGTGGTCACGAATCCGGCATCTTCCAGGGGTACAGCCCATTGACACGTCTACTGCGGGACGGTGACAAGCTGGCGGCGGTTCCATTATGCTCTGGGGAACATTGACGTGGGCATCCACGGGTCCAGTGGAGCTCGCGCAAGGCACCATCAAGGCCAAGGACTATCGTACACAGGTTACAGACCATATTTCCCGTAGTCAGTGGCATTTTCCAGCAATACAATGCGTCATGTCACAATGCCAGGAATGTGAGTGTGTGGTTCGAAGAACACAGTGGCGAGTTCCGGTTGATGTGCTGGTCCCCCACTCGCCAGATCTGAAACCGGTAGAAAACATCTGGAATGTGAGTGAACGCGGAGCCAGAGCTCATCGCTCACCTACCCGGAATTTACGGGAATTAGATGACTTGAGTGCACAGATGTGGTGCCAGCACCTTGCAGAAACCTACCAAGACCTCGTTGCTTCCACGCCACGACGCGTCGTCGCTGTTATCCGTGTCAAAGGTGGACATACCGACTATTAGGTAGGTGGTCATAAGGTTCTTGCTGATCAGTGTGCATACCTCTGTATCCTGTGAGCTCACTTCAGCAAAGTCTCTGTTCTATATTTGATACAATAAAATAGATCATTTGTTAACAGTCTCTATCACTTTATCAATAGCGTCATGTTAATACAATAATCTAACACGTATAGTAACGCTACTCCTACTCATTCGTTTTACGCAGTGGGTCGGCAGTGATCCAAGCGGACTGAAAGCTACAATTCTTCATAGGATATCAAATGAGTGCGAATACTATCATTCAATTTGATTTGCAACATACTTTCTATAATCCGGAGTGTATGTACTGCTATAAAATCAATATTAACTAAAAAAACACCACATTTGTCTTTAGATAGTTTCCTAAGGCCCCTGGGAGGTATGAAATGGTACATTACAGGGCAGTTTATTTACAATTCTTTTGTAACTTACAGGTATTTACTGAAGACTGTCGTTTTCTTTTAAGAACAATAGAATAATTCCTAAACGGCGGAAGACGAGCTTTTGCAGAAAGACGTTTTATACCTAGTCAACAACGTGAAGTAACACTACATTTCCAATCAAATAAATCACTCGGGAATATTGTATGGATTGCAGTAGTTACATTATTTAACGTACCAAATAAGGCAGCACACTTATAGTAGAGGAAAACCACACAGACGTGATAACAAAACTTCAAAAGTAATAAAAATGTTTCCCAGCACAGAAGAAACCAATTCCACAGTTGGAGCTGTATCTGAGCCACAAACGGCAAGAATCCGCAACGAATTATCTTTTGAAGCAAAAGTAATTACATTTATAGAAATATTCCTGTATTATAAAGTCGAATGAAGTGTTTTTAGGGTTTTATAGGACCATTGTGAGTGGCGATAGGCCGGCGCGGTGGGCGTTGCCTGAGCATAACGCGACAGCAGCGCTTTCAGGTTATGGGGGCGCCGTCCAGTGGCTGTAGTCTACGTCCATGTCTTCTGGCGGGCTGTCAGCATTTTCAGACCGGGATACCAGAAGTGTTGGCTCTGAGCACTATGGGACTTAACATCTGAGACCATCGGTCCCCTCAACTTAGAACTACTTAAATCTAACCTAAGGACAGCACACACATCCATGCCCGAAGCAGGATTTTAACCTGCGACTGTAGCATCAGAGCGGTTCCGGACTGAAGCGCCTAGAACCGCTCGGTCACAACGGCCGGCGGGACCATACAACCCGGAAGAATTCTCAGCAGCTATTGTCACCAGGTTCTGAAGCTTAACAATAAATATGTTCTGAGAAAAAATAAGTGGAGTATTAATTACTGAACGACCCTCGTATATTTAGTGTTAATTCTTTCAGGCTCTGTCTTGATCCAGCAACCACTATTAATTAGGACACAAAAGAATTACAGACACTGGCAGGGAGCGGTCATTGATTAAATCAATGGGAAACGTTGAAAATTTGTGCCAGACCGGGATTCGAACCCGGCTCTTCTTCTTTCATTGACCACTGTGGCCATCGCAACTGCAAGATCTACCATATCTCGCCTTCTGTCATACCAAAACTCTCAACTTATTCACACACTACTAATGTAGTGCCCCTTGCCCACTATTCTCGTTACTCGCGGAATACACCGATTCCAGTTCTTTACCCCATTTCTTTACAAACGTGTTCTCTTGTACTACTATTAAAAAAGAAGTAGCAAATGTTACGAAAATGCTAAAACGTCCTACGCATGCTACTCGACTGATTATAGGGTTAAAAGAAGGCTATTAGGAAAGTAAGGAACGATAGGTCGCGAAATGGAAACCAAAGTGAAAATCAAAACTGTTTTATTTGCAACAGTTAGTTACAACTTCCAGCTACTTATCTCCATAGTCGCTGATCCGACATAGACGTTGTCGTAGCGTTGTACCAAATTTGCAATGCCCTCGTTACAGAAGCCAGCCGCCAGTGCTTTCCGCCAATTCTCTACGCTGGCCTTCAGCTCGTTGTCTGTGCCAAAATGTTGGCTTCATAGCCAGCGGTTCATGTGAGCAGAGATGAAACTCAGAGGGAGACAATTACGGGCTGTATTCTGGGCAATCAAACATTTCCAATTGAAAATGATGTAGAAGCATCTTTATTGCCCCTGCAGAATGCTGTTGAGAATTGTCTTGAAGAAGAAAACGCACGACAGTTGCATAATGTTGGCTGCATAGCTTCAGGCGAAATTTCTCACCAGCCCCTCGTACTTGGCGGGAGACACTAGTGTTCTAGGTATCTTTATGTACTCCCTGTGTGCTCAGAACTAAAAAGAACGACGTAACGCGATCGATGGGCATACTAAAGTCACTGCCCAACACAGCTGTGCAAAACGTCATCGAATTTTCACTGTGGTTTCCATTTCGCGACCGATCGTTCCTTACTTTACGAATAACCCTCCCATTATAACTATAATTCCCTTATGGGTCCAATAGGACCACGCGAGGTACATCCATCAGTTTTAGTGGTTGACCCTCCTTTGTGTCCTAATTTGTTGTATCCTTTTAGAATGAAGTTTCTTTCTTTCACCAGGCCACGGTGTTCCAGTCCATTTTCTAATTCTCCTCTGACCAACTTTCTAATCAAATACCTTTTGTCTGTATGTTTTTCTATCTGTAAAGTCTGCCTGAGTTATACCGGCTACTTTATGATCCTCCTTAACCACAGCGATCCGCTCAGTTTTGGTCTTACTTTGTTTTCGTAGAATTCTACTATGTTCATGCCCTCTAGTGACAGAATGGGTTACCAGGCAAATGGAGCAATGGTACGTTAGGAAGTTAGTAGTATGTCAGTCCTACATGAGAGTACAGCATGTTTTGATATTATTTTTTTGGAACATAGCAAAACTATGTGCTACATTACATAGGGAAGTTTTCTGTGCTTGATACATTTACAACTTGTGAATTTAAATCAGCCATACGATTGTTGTGTCATGGCAAAACACACTGCAAGAATCCTTGGCAATTTACCCTGTGCAGTTTTTAATCTATTCTACATTAGGACATGGAATGAACGGTTGTGCAAGCATGGGCATAACTTGTAGTGACGTGGTTGTGCCACCATTGACTCAGTTGCCTCGTCTCATTATTTTTCATAATTGTTGTCAGATGAACGGTCACAACTCCCATTATACTAGGACTATTCGGAAAGTAAGTTCCGAATGATGGCGAAATGGAAAACACTGTGATAATCAGAAATATTTTATCTGCAATAGTTAGTTACAGCTTCCAGCCACTTCTCTACATAGTCACCACTCCGTCTTATGCATTTGTCATTGCGTTGTACCAACTTTCCAGTACCCTCGTCATAGAAGGCAGCCGCCTGTGCTTACCGCCAATTCTCTACGCTCATCTATAGCTCGTTGTCTGTGCGAAAATGTTGTTTTCATAGCCAGTAGTTAATGTGAGCAGAGATGAAACACAGAAGGAGCCAATTACGCGCTGTAGTGCGGGTGATGAAACACTTCCCATCGAAAACGCTGCAGGAGCATTTTCATTGCCCCTGCAGATTGCTACCGAGAATTCTCACGAAGTGGGACTGTATAACAGTTCTGTAATGTGGGCTGCATAACATCAGGCGAAATCTCTCAAAAGGACCTCATACATGGCGAGAGACATTATTTTCTACGCGTCTTTATGTGCTCGCCATGCGCTCAGAACTGAAAAGAGCGAAGTGATGCAATCGACAGGCATACTAGAGACACTTTCGAACACATATGTGCAAAGCTTTATTAGATTTTCACAATGATTTCCATTTCTTAACCGATCCGAAATTACTTTCCGAATATCCCTCGTATATTCTCCAACTGATGTTATACATTTGATATTGATGACATAGTTCGTTGTAACCGTTAATGTAATTCCTTTTTTAAAAGAAAAATTTTATCTACTGTTAATACGGCCTCACTATTGCAGTGTCAAATAAACATTTGACAGATTTTTCTGGCTTCTTTCATTAAAGTGCAAGTTACTTCTATTTTCTTCACTTCATTTCCATGACATGGTATATTTCTCTTCAGCCCTTGAAGGAAATCCGTAAGATGCACCGACCCTCCTCTTTCAAATTCCAAATTGATAAATTTTGGCGTCTGACAGCGCTGTTCAAAGTTTTCGTGTGGCACTCCAAATACAACAAAAGTCCTGCCTTATCCTATTTATCTCTTGTTCTACAGCTGTAGTTCGTTCCCGTAAGGCTTCTATCAGTTCTGGTTTTTTCCCCTTTTCCTACAAGTTCTTTCACACTAGCTTCCACCAGCCTAACGTGCTCAGCTGATCTACGACACCTGAAATCTTCCTCTCCGGTCTCTTCAGTCTCTTCCTTTCCAGAATTGATTTGTCCTAATTCTTGTCTCACATTTCGTATTTCCGCCTACAGTTCAACTTGCACTTTTTCGATGCTCCCTCCCGTCTAATCTGACCGGTTACTTTTTTATGTTGGAGTTGGATTTCACTCGTTCTAATTTCAGTTTCTGTCTTGCTTTGACTTTTTCTATTTTAGCTTCTAGCTCGCTCTGGCTTGCTTTCACCTCAGCTTGTAGTTTGCTCAAATATATTTCTATTTTTATCTTTTATTGCAGCTTCTAGTTTATTTTGGCCTACTTTCATCTCTGCCATCATATTAAATAAGTGACACAATATAAAATTAGTGTTCATTTCCCCTGTCGGATCTGCTTCTACTTTTGTGTTAGTTACAGACGATTAGGTTTGACTATTAGATGTTCCACGTGCCCCCATTTTTCCTGAAAAGTACTACCCGTAATTATTCCTTCTATTGTTTCTTCTACCGGTGACATCTTGCGTTCTGTTAATTTAGCTCGGGCCCTGGTAATAAACAATTTTGTTCCAATTACTACTTCAAATCTGAAGATTGCGCAACTGGCCCGGAACAGTTAGCTGTTACAGTTGTGAAATAACAGCTTGCTGTACCGTGTTCGCCAAATATAGTGTAGAAAATTTATCCCCTCTACTAATCCTTTTCCCTTCGCTAAAAAAACTGTTACCTTCTCTTTGCAAACTCTTTTATCTGCACAAGTAAACTGATTCTTATACATCCACTCAGAGCTTAATCTAACGTTGACGAAATTCTATTATTCTTCTATATATAGAAATATGATGAAATGTAACATGTATTAGGTAACCAGTTCTCTGTTAAAACAATGCCTCCGTTTTCATCACTAGAATTTATACACACATACACACTCGTTTATCCAAAACCTACCACAAATACATTAGTCTAATCAGATGTAGACATCAAAATTAATTAGATGATATAATGTGATATGAGTATATGTACGAATTAAAATTAAAACAGAGGTATCTGTAATTAATGGTGTGTGAACAACGCTGATAACTAGGATGGACTCTGTATGAAAAAGTTAAACCCCAAAACTTTTGATACCTACTTTCCGACATCACTGCTACAGCATGCGCTTTCAAAAATTCCCATGAATGTCAAGAATTTAACTAGGTCTACGTAGTGTTTTTAGATAGTTTTGGACTGCTAGAAACTTTACACTTTGTGTATCGTAACAAACAAGTCAAACTGTCAGATTTTTTCTGTTATCTTATCGCAAGGTCTCTCGTTACTACATTTAATTTATTTTATTTAACTATTTCATTTTGCTTCTAAATGTATTGCTAAGCTTCGATAATTTAACGGACGCAGCTACCAGTGTGAATACCTGCAGAAGTTGGGATCGTAATAGTGAAGTTCATACTCCGTTTACATGTTCGGCCGTTATTCTCTTTTCTTGACCAGTGAAGTGTTTTTTCTGTGCTTCTTACCTGGATGACGTCACCTGGTTGCAGCAGGATGCTGCGTGAACCTCTGGTCCTCTCCCGAATAGCTGAATGCCACAATCTGATACATATGGCGGCCCTTGGTAACCATTTACAAAAAATTTCGCTGAAAATTATGTGACTGAAGTCTTTCTCCAAATCGTCTTGAGATGAAAAATAAAAGTTTTAAATGTCACATGGAAACTGATGGACTGGATATGGCTTGTTGTTTTCAGCATAACACAGTATTGTATTGGTAACAGTACACGCAAGAATAAATTTACTTGCCGCACATTTATTTAGAAGCACACTACATTGTTCCCTTACAACAGATAATTTGACTAATTATCTTTTCGAATGTTCACTTGACATTGCATTAACCTTATTGACAGTTGTCCAATAGCTGCACTTCGTTCACGTTTTAATCCCTTTTCCAACAAGAGTATTAATGCTTCACTGTAATCCTTTCTTCCACTCCTTTGCAACCCTACGTCTTGCTGCAGTGTCCACCAGTTACTAAACTTGGAGAATTTAAAACAAATGCTATCCATCATTAACGTTCCCAAAGTTTCTTCGGCTCTTCTCTTCTGGCTCGTAAAATCTTCTCCAGTAAGTACCTCTGTCTTTTCATTTCCAGTCTACTCTTTGGCCTTTCGGTTGTACTTCCACAGCCTCTGAATAGTTTCACGTAACTGATGGTTCAAACTGAAGTTTACCGACCCTTATTAGCACGACACCATTTTCCATTGCCTGACCATACTCTTCTACGTACAGCCGAACATTTCAGGTTAGTTTCACTTTGTATCCTTCTACTTGAACTACTTCCTATAAAACACAGTTCGAATATTACTCCAGTATATTCCCTTTTTACTGATATACATTGACTATTCACTTACTAGAATACTTCCATTACGCACACTGCACTGCACTGTCGTATTTCTCCTCGCTCAAAAACATAGATCACACTTTTACTCCAAGCCGTTTCACTTATTCTGACTATAACGACTTGCATTAGGTGTCAGAAGTAACAGCTTTTTAACAGCAACAACAATATACAACAAAGTTCGAGCACATGCGGAGGCTTCCCTACTTTGGTTCTTCCTGCGTTATCATTTGAGATTGGAACAATAAATGGGGATATTATAACGACAAGCAAAGTTCTTTGCACAACTTAATGTAAAATGGCTTTTCGATTGCCGATGTAGATGCAGACAACATAATACCCTTATTGAAATAACGTCCTACTGTTTCTTTCGACTAGTACTTGTTTAAATGTTTTGTGGAAAGTTTTAAACTAACAACTATATTCCTCTGTTTCAGCGGTTAAAGGAAATGAGCCAGCAACATCATTGTCAACTGACGCTATTATGCCCCTTGTCACCGCATACTTTTTCCATTGTTACATCGTTCATCTCCCGGTCGTAGTGGAACTGTCGAGACTTCCACTGGGCAAGACAGGAACTGTGCACGGTGTGCTGAAAAAACGGATTCAACTGTTTATCTGAAAGACAGGTGGAAAAGTATCAAGCATTTCAGAATTTAATTTTTAATACATGAGTTCTAAGAAGTTATGTTGAAAGTAGTGCGAGGGACTTTCTATGTAAATTATGTATTGATTATGTTTCCTTACAATAAACACATAAAATGCTTCTGTTGTTAACCATATAATTAAAGGATTCTAGCAGATATTGCAATCTGCTGACAGACCTATACCTGCATTTTCCTCTCATGACCCTCATAACTATGATACAAAATAAGGTCGATTACTTAACAACGAGCAGAACTGGTTTTATTTGCATGTCAAGACATTCTTAGAAATCACTGGCAATACCAACAACATCAAAGAAAAGCGGAGTATACTCAATCAATTATTCTAAAAATATTTTTCATTAACGAAGTATGTGCCTGCTCTTTTTCTTTGAGTGCAATGTTCATTGTCTGTCAAGTGTATATCTTAAGGTGCTAAATGCAGATTTTGTTGCCTCATAATAAGCTCGAAAATAATCAAATCGTTCAAATGACTCTGAGCACTATGGGACTTAACATCTGAGGTCATCAGTCCCCTAGAACGTAGAACTAATAAAACCTAACTAACCTAAGAACATCACACACATCCATGCCCGAGGCAGGATTCGAACCTACGACCGTAGCGGTCACGCGGTTACAGACTGAAGCGCCTAGAACCGTCCAGTCACAACGGCCGGCCGAAAATAGTCGCCATGCAGTCTATTCAGAGACGTTGTTTGACTTAAATAACTACTCAGACTGCACTGTATTAGTTGTTATTATATTTCATATCATAGATTTAAGAACATCTTCAGCTGTGCCTGAACACTCAGATAGATTTGACGATGGAACAGGATGTCCCGAAATCGATAACGTACAATAAAATAAGTAAATCAGTAAAGCGCTCTCTGAGGAATCACTTAAGTCTGACAATATAAAATTACTGCTGCGTGTCCCTCAAAACCACCGTGAACTGTGGAAAGGCTAAATTCTATTCAGAGAGTGCCTGTGTTAATATTGTGTTTCCGTACCACTGGACATACTTCGTGGTTTGAATTAACTGTTAAAATGGTTGAGGGCTAACAGAGGTCAATGGGTATGTGATGTTTTGAAGATGGCAAACATCTTTGTTGGTACACCGTTTCCACGCTATGACTAAAATCTAATAATATATATGTTTATTAGTAGCCGCATCCACCGTACCTAATGTTACATCGAGCTGAACTTTATAGATCCTTCATTCTTTTCAATCTTTTCACTTCTTTTCTATTTTGATTGTTGATGTTATGTTGTAGGTGCATATGTCAACGACTGAAGGTCGAATATGATCAGTAGTGTATAACAAAGTATTTATTCCAGTTCTGCATTCCCAGCGTAAGCAGCTGTGTCCTTCATTAAAATCAGGTGAAGTTCATATCCTGTTTCATGATGTTATTACCTGAAGCCAAGGCACAGTGGAGCGTCATTATGCCTGGCACTGCTTCTAGTTTTATTCTACATGCACCGAGTTTATTTAGTAGAACCATGTGATAAGCAGCATCAAAATCCGTAGACACTCAACCTTGCCAGGAGTTTTAAGTACCCCCTTCTGTGCTGTGCTGTGGCTCATTCTATTCTTCTACGGCTCCGCAACCCAAACGATATTTCACATACAAGATTGTATTTATTTTAAAAAATTCATTAATGTGTCTTTTATCTTTTACAGTAATGATGGCAGGGAAATGGGCGTATTAGCTTTCCATATCTTCTGCATTACATTCCTGTAGCAGAGGCATAAATTTTGTGTGCTTTCAATACTCTGGAAAGTACCCTGATGAGAATGACTCAGTTATCATGTTTCTGAAGGTAACTTGTTTACTTAGTACGTGTCGTTCTGCAACAAAGGATGGTACTTCATCTTTAACTATTAACTTTTTATTTTGTAGGTTTTTCTACAGTTTTCTGCCTCCATGCTCTGTTCTTGGTAATAACATCATTGTACTTAGCACATAATTATTTGCATGTGTGATAGCCGTTTTTGCGAATTTTTGTCGCAAATTGCTCATTTACTTAGTTTTCTATGTAGTATGGAACATTTATTATTTTATACCTTGACCTTTCCTGTAAGTTATTATGCTTGTAATTGTCTCTTCCTCTTTCCTGTTGCATGATATCACAGAATTCATTGCTTATATAGTTGTATTTTACACTATTTTGTCGTTGAATGACATTTTTGCAGCAGTCATCTGCAGGTAAGAAACAGAGACGTACAAGGAGAGACAAAAGTTGTACTGCATCAGTTAACTTCCTTATCACGTAACCAACACACAATTGTTTTGCGTTTTCGAAAGAGAATATATTTTTTAAAACGTCAGGAAACCAACAATTTACAGAAAAAAATTGCCTTTTTTACCACGAACTGCAGGAGGCAAATGGTAAGTACGCAATGAAAGGTGGATAGGTAGTTGTAGACAAAAATGCAGAAAAAAATGTTGGATTTTTAGAGAAAACTGACATATATAAATATGAAATACATTTTTTGATTTATTGACATCGTTGTTAATACGACTGACAGTAGTTTTTGGTCATCGAGTACTCTCAGATTTTCATCATACTACGAAGTGTTGTCATACAAATGACTGAATACTGCATTTTTTGATCCATTTTCTACTTCGGCCTGTCCATCATCTCTACTCTACTCTCTACTCTCTACTCTACTCCAGTATCACATCCATCAACATATTTTTCATTCTTGAATGATCAAAATTTAGTTATTTTACTTCATTAATTCATTAGAGAAGCAGAAATGAAAAGCAAAGGAGCCCAACATGCAGCTACTACTGAGCTGTATGAGCTGTAGATCATCTTATTGCTTGGCAGTTGTCGTATATGGAAAGTCTTTACCTTAAGAGTGGCTAATACTGTTAAATGTTTGCTAAATCCTATACGAACATCTAAACTGTAATGCAATTAAGAATCTGCTTTCGTTTTGTTCTCGAATTGTTTACACATCCCGATTATGGCCTTAGTCTCCCTCTTACATCACATAAAAAGCGCCAGAACTTGCATGATTGGCATATATACTTTGGACCTTGTTACTGATACTATAAGAGGTTAAGTTACAGCTTTATGGTATAAAAACTGAAATGGTAAGGAATACAATAGAAGTAAGGGAAGAAACAGACGAGAAAATTTATTAGTGACTAAGATTTTAGTAACAAATTATGTAGACTGAAATTAGAGCTGTTGTAGCACTGCAGCAACGAAAATCACACACATCGGCATTTTCAGAGGTAAAATACTCTTTCAGTTTATAAACATGATAAATTTGTATCTACTCTGTAAGGTGAATTCAATACAGCACTGAGGTGTCAGGTCCTGCTCTATGAAATACTTTGAAATCTTATATAATATCAATAGACACACTGGTACATCGGGTAAAAATATTACACCAGTAGGGACACAAGATGTTGCCAATAATAATAGCTAATACTTAAATTAAGAAGTTCATAAAAGTAAAAAAATATGGAAGTGAATGACGGCATCACACCAGTGGCTTTAATAGTAATACGTTTATGGTGAGTTTACTTCACTGATACAGAAACGTAAGTAAAGTGGGTGTAGGAACATTACTGCCTTCTTATACCCATCTGTCTAAAATGGGTGGAACATTCTTTCCAAGTGTAGAAGACGAGGAGAGGGCAAGGAGTGAAACAACTAATCCAAGTGATCGACCATAAACCCTCTAAAGTTTAGTCGAAGTGATTGAGATATATAAGGAGAGATCAAAAATTTTCCGATTGAGGAAGTTTCTGCAGGGAATGTGCAACACAACGCTAGCACCAAACAAGTACCTTCAATCTAGTGCTTCGGTGGAATGACTGCGTCAATGCTCAAAGTCGTTTTACCTGATCGGCATACCGATTCTGCTCTGCCTTCAAACGGAAACTTTTTGATCGCCCCTTATGTTATCAGGACATTAATTTTCTTCTGTGAAGCTATCTAGAACACAGAATGATAAGCCATTCGATTAGAGGCATTCCTTTCATTCAGTTTCTCATTGATAAGAACTCTGATTCATCACGGAATGGAGACCACAATACTGTCGAACTGTTAGAAAGACAATCTGATCTAGTCGCTCCGCAGTTAGATACAGCTCATTGGGAATGGGCAGAACAACAAAACATTTCAGGTGCGCTCGATGGGAACATGAATTGATGGCAACCTGGATGGCCAGGATAGTATACTCATATTTGCACAGCAGTCATCAAACTTGTATGAAATGCTAAGGTTTTGGTCTCTGGTCGACTGTAGGAGAAATATTTTGCTTGTAGTATATGTCCCTGGAGCATTGCTGGAGATGAATGAACAGGGCATGAGATTTGTAAGAGATCACTGAATCGTTTACCCTTGCGAAGTTCCGTTCCATTCGACGTAAATACCCGTTTCCCCTATGAGAATACCATCATCAACATGAACTGCACACTTCAAAGGCATTTAGCTTCGTATGGAATACTCTGACATTGGAACCCAATTTGCAACGAAATTACGTGTCAGTACTAGAAAGGGTACGTTTTCATTACAGCTGTACCTTCTACATAATACTGACGGTGGTGGAAAGTACCGTATCTATCTCCGTGAAGTACTACATAGAAATGCTGAGGAACATCCCGCTGGCAATCAGGTATCGACTGCGGTTCCAGCATGACGGGGCGCCGCCACACTTTGGTGCAGCTGTCAGAGAACATTTGGATAATGTTTTCACCACTTGTCGGATTGGGTAGGGGGGGGGGGAGGGGCGCCAGTACCGTGGCCACGACGTTCTCCTGACGTCAGTCCTATGTGTTTTTTTCTGTGGAGGAAGATGAAGAATTTGGTGTACAAGATACCAACGTACACTCCAGAAAAGCTCGTTGCCCAGTTGACTAAAGCTGCAGCCATTATTTGTGAATCACCTCGTTGTTTTGAATATGTTAGACAGTCATTAGCACGCACATGACAGTTATGTATTAATGTAAATGGATATTTCCAGCAACATCTCTGAAACTATATTTATCAGAAGGAAGTATGTATACCATCTCTGACCATCACTAGAGTAAAAAATTTCGTGGACCACAAACAGGGAAATGGTACATTATGGCATTTTTTTCTCCTCTAAATAGTCTAAAATTCTGCAGGCGTAGTTGTTTGCTCTTAATGTTCTGCAGACGATATCTACAAATTCAAAGAGATGTACTTTTGCTACCGACACACGTGAAGCTGGAAAGTCTTCGGACCTGAGCCATGCATGTGATCAGCTTCGATTTGTTCTGTAAAGTTTGTAAGGAATGTAACGCCAGTTCCGCTGATCGTTCCGCAGCTAAATACTTTGTGAATGAGACAAATTGATGCTGCTGCGTCCACAAAGCGAAAGGTTTGCCAGTGTCCTCTGGGGTCGCCAACGGAAATATGAACGACGTGAAAAGTTTCTGCCCCGTATTGCAACTGTTGAATCATTGTCCATATTGCTTCTCATCGAACATTTGGGATGTATTTGAAAGATAGCCCATATTTTATGGCTCCGATATCTTTTTTATTTATGCTGTTCCCATTTGTTAGTCACCGCGAGAAAGTAAGTTCATTGTTTGTCCAAATTACCAGTGCTGATTTGTGGCTAGTTAGTGATAATGAGTCGTGAACTTTTATAAAAATTTGCTGAATGCTTGAACGACAATTCTGTTCGCTCTTGCTTCTCGTTTTTCTTTTCCATACCATTAAGTCAGAATAGTCGGATGCAAAAGAAGATTTAAAGTATAAATCAAGGTTTTTTTTTCAGTGAAACAGTAAAAATATTCCTTTTTGTGCAACCGACTACGCTGCGTTATCTCTGAAGCAAAGATAATGCTCAGGCAGCTAGCGTGACATTAGAAATAATTCCCATTCAGACTCCGAACAGAAGTTTTTGAAGTTAAAATTATAATCTGATCATTTTATTTAGATGGTTCAGAGTTGGTGACAGCTTACATGAGAATCAATTAGTACGAGAACGCATTGCATGCGGTGTATCTCGTCAAAGGCGTAATAAAAATGCAAAATAAAAAGAATTCATACGGGAATTAATATAGGATACTGGACCACTAGCGATTTGTCGATCAAAATTAGTACACCGGTTTGCGTGGTGTTGAGGCATAGAAGACATTTGATAATCCCACTAATACTGTAGTATTTCCAAACTATGCATCCTACTCAAAAGAATAAAACAAAAATCGGAGCAAATCCTAAACGACTTCGCAACTTTTACACCTACCAAAGGAACAGAGCTTTTTCCATTTCAGAGGTTGCATTCTGACCTGCATTCAACTATCCCACTATTATCTCACACAGTATTTTGTAAATTATACTCAAGAATACACGTCAACATCTGAGAGTCAAAGTATGCTCCTTCTCTTACCTTATAACGTACTAACTTAAAAGTTGTGCTCGATGAGCTGGTTCAGGCTTTACTCTAACTAAAAAAAAAAATATTTAGCTCACTAAAAAAATTCTTGCTCAAAAGAACAGTATTTTGATACTTTACGTTATTTTTAATAATAACGGCCTTCAAATTTAGCCGCCATTTCGATCCCGAGCGATGTCTCTGACGTCCGGCAGCATCTGTGGTCCATGTTCTCGTCGCCAAAGCTCTCTCAAGCGACGTACTATAAATACACGCAACATAACATTGTAGTCTCAACTGATACTCTGTAGAAGATACAAATTTGTTTTTTACATAACTCGTCACAGAAAAATTGTACTCAATGATAGGGTCGACGTTCTGGTAAGTGGAAAAGGGCAAAATACACCCACTGAGTTCCGAAGACTAAAGTGGTACCTCACAAGATGACTTTATTATTTTTGAAAATTTTCTTAACAGTCACTCTTTTAGATACCTAAAACTGTATATGCATTTAGATAACTTTCGCCCCTTCAACATGCCTGTGCTCTGTCGTGTAACCCAAAGCACCAGTCCTGAAGATCTTTTTCCATACGCAGAGCCTGTAAAACTGTGGTAACCCTGCAGCTCCAGTAATCTCAGTGGCCTGGTAAGAGACATAGGGAGTGTTGCTTTTGTGTGTACGTTGAAAGTGTAAGTAAAAATGTGGTGGACCGGGAGGGGGGGGGGGATTTCCGAATGAAAAACCTACTCGGACGTTTTGATGAGTGTTTTAGAGCTCTGTGGGCTTTCTACCTGTCCTTTCAAGCTCAGATCATCGACGGCAGCGCTTTTACTCCCCCATTCGCAGCCTATGCAGGTAGCTGTGGTAGTGATGGTTTTATTTGAACCGAATCACCAACGGTCGATTTTTGATACTAAATCCAGTTAAAGCTCCAAGGCGTACGTGGCTTCGCGTCGATAAAATTCTCTGATATCTGCTGTCCTGATCACACTGTTCGCGGCTGTTATTACTCATGTGACTAGTAAAAGATCTGACGACCCCCTGTCATGTGGCACGGTGGCATGACTGCTGTACCTGGAACAGATCTCCGATGCAGCTGATCGCCATTAAGCTTAATGTGTAAGCATAGGTGTATACGAAGACAGAAACACACGTAATTCGCAGAAGGTAAGTATCGATTTGGATTTAAAATAAACAAGGCGAAGATAAAATACAAGAGAATCCAAACGCATAAAAATACTCAAGTATGCCTGAATCACAAACTGTGCTGAAATTAAGTCGTATGATGTTAACAGCTGATTAATTCGTAGATGCTAAGCAGTGTTGACGTTACTGTGACAGTCTCAATTTCTCATGTGTACCACGACAGAAGTCCGCATGTTGCAGATCAGATATCTTCTGTATATGAAGTTTGTGCGGAAACGTGGTACGAGAGTTGTTAAGTAAGTAATGCAACACGTTTTATTTCTGAAAGCAAGTTGTTTTTATTGAGGATTCCAGTGTACAATATTCTACTCCATTTTTGTAGCAGCGAACACGCTGACGTCGTTTCCTCAAATTACTGAGGGTAGCACAACACACTTCACTGTTGGCCGTTGCGTCCTGATGGAGGACACCAAACAGAATAACCCCTCCAGAGTCCCAGAGAACCGTCGCCATGACTTAACCGGCTGAGGTTGCGGCCTTGAACTTTTTCTTCTGAGGAGACGTGGTGTAGATTCAGATGGTTCAAATGGCTCTGAGCACTATGGGACTTAACATCTATGGTCATCAGTTTTATCAATACTTAATTGAATCCAGTAGAAATTCGTTTTCGTTTGAGTGCTAATTGCCCAGACGGTGATTCGTATGAGGAAAATTGTTAGTGGAATGTCCAGTAACTGTGTATAGTGATCTGTGCTAGGCACAGTGGTCTGGGAAGTAAGATAAAGACGATTCATGTTTTGTGCAGTTCACTTAAATGAAAATGAAAAGTTATGTTACGTCTCCATAAATATATCACACGTTGTTTCTGAGGCAAGTAAATGATCTGGCTATAATTACCATAATGGCAAAGAAAATTCAACATAATTTAAGTTATAAAGTCGACTCAGTTGCTCTAGATTAAACACATTATGATCATAATCCCTTACTTTATTTTTAGAAATGTATTAATCGAGAAGAAAACCTAGTCAAATGAAAAGTGCTGGTATGACCAGACAAAATAACGTCTGCATAAAATTTGGATAAATATCTCACCAAACAGATGTCGTAGCTGTGGCTCCAACAACCATCCACCATTTTATAATCATAAACAGCTGTTAGTGGCATTGAGTTCTTTTCTCAGAATCTTTGGTTCTACAAAGTGATGTATAAAAATGCAAATATCAGAAGACAAAAGCGTGAACATCGTTGTTCACTATGTAAATTTCCCCACATGTAGACAACACGCAGCTCAGTGGACTGTTCCGGGTTGTCTGCTTTCAGGAGTTGAATACGTTTCTCGCTCAAGTTGAAAGGTTCCCGCAACACGTAGTCATTTATTCACAAAATAAAGATTATGATTTACGTCAGTTAAGTACTCTCCCAGCATACTACCTTCTATAGCAACAATTTTCTCTAATACATTTGTTGATCTGCAGCAATAAGGCTTACTTAGCAGTTAATGCTTGTTAGAATAAGGTGTTTCCAAACCACTATGATGGAGTTCACGCTGTACTGCTTAATTAGATCAGTCGAAAACAGAAAAGAACACCTACAAAACTCAGATAGAAACACTATTCGTGTATGAGCCGGTAAAGGGGGGGGGGGGGGGGGGGAAAGCAATAACTCAAAAGGCAGAACTGCCAACTGAAATATCTTACCGAAGCTACTCATTTAGTAATTAGGTCAATTTCCCAACTCGAAATAAAATGAATGTTCCTTTCCTCGACGTTCCTGAAATGAAATTAATTCAGCAGTGTGAGTCCCGACATGGAAGTCGACATTCTCGTAGCGGAGTGGAGAAATATAATTGATCGTTTACTGCAGGCTCGTCCTCTGAACTGGGGTCTCACTATTACGCCCGTGCCCTCGATCTGGCACATTTATTATTAATTAATGAAATGGTTATGCGCACAATAGAAGTGTATCCTCATCAGCAATGGACAATTTATTAATTATTCAATTCTTACAGCCAGATAATTCCATCGACAACATTGGCGTGATTCTTCATTCGCTTTCTTCTTACAATTTTTTTTTCCACATCTTCACGTACCACTTAAGACAGAAATGAATAGCTTTTCGGACAGAACTCTATTGAAACTTACACCAATCCGAAACAAAACCGATCTGATACTCATAGCGACAAATGATCATAGAGTAATGGCAAAGAATAAATATCGCATGCAGCGTCTATAACGCTAAAGCTCCTAAGTTCATTATATATGTGCTTAGAAAGTAACTGTACAATAGAACTTACTTACTATGAATATTGATTTTATATGAATATGTATGATAGTAGCTTGGTCAAAAAAGGGAACTATACAACTGAAAGGAAACCACGCACCAAGCATGGCATCTTGAGATCATAATAGGCGTCAAAGATTACAATTTTTGTAATTGACCAATTTCCATGAGGTCGTTATATACGAAATTTGTGACGACAACAATACCCCATATGACGTAGCAAATGTCTGTGAGAGTAGAACTGACAACAGAAGTGACATACACCAGAGTTCCACACTATCTTGTATGAGAGACAAATTTACTGTCATGACTTAACGTTTCCACCACGAGTTAAGATATCTAACCTGATGACGTGGCTTCTAACTGCGAGACCGTGCGTTAAATAAAAAGTTAAATAAATTATTTACAAGACCAGCCAAATGGTTATTATTGAAGATACCTACCTGACTGTTACAATTAGACACACACAGAACCAACTTTGGGTACCATGGTGCTTGGCAGGTATAACCTACAATGATGATATGTCTGTTGCACTTTGAGAGGAATTCAACAATGCTAAATATTTTAAACATGTTCGCATTATATCACTAGGGGGTACTATTCGTCTTAATTAATTTTCACAGAATGCAGTTCTAAATAAAAGGATGTGTGCTATCACGAAACTCATGAATACAAGTGCTAACGAAGAGAGTGTCCTCAAATTCCGTCAACAGCGATTACGGAGGGTTATTCCTAAGTCCTTAAAGAATATAAATATTGGCAAAGGAAGTATTCATCCCACTTCATCGTTGGCTGACTGATGCACCAACCGGCTTTCATGGTTATATTAGAAATAAAACAGTCAGGTTTGCAAAGTTATTTTTATTTAAAAATAACGCGTTACGCCATTGTGGGGCATCATCAGATTACGTAAAACTGTCAAATGAAATTTATTGCGCCGGCTACCAAGGCTCTACGTCAGCTGCGTGGATGAAAATCCGGTCGTCATAAAAACTAACGAGACACTTGTTTAAACTATGGCATCAGTGGGGTTGGGAGATTGTTAAGCTCTGAAGTCAGAGCTCCATTCGCTAACGACATCAGTTCTCTCTTCACGTGTGAAGAAAGAATAATTAAATAACAGAAGTCAGTACACAGACAGGAATGATTCAGGAGTGAGCAATTCCTCGCTAGGTTGGAGTCAATGTAACATCTCACATGCTTACTGACTTTCATCGCAGGTAGGAGTTACGGTACATTTGGTTTTTAATAAAAACCCAAGAAGTAATTCAATGATTAACCTCAGTCTACGATAAAGTTACCACACATAAGATAGAGTGCACATCGCAGCCGACTTTCTAGTGTCCCTTGCTTCTGTAGAGAAAGACTAACATTTTAAATTCTTATTCTTATCACTGTTGATCAAAAATCTTGTACAGAGAGTGAATGTGAAACAATAGTACTGAACTGCGATTAGCAAAAGCAGGCACAAATGATTGGTGCATCGCAGCCGACTTTCTAGTGTCCCTTGCTTCTGTAGAGAAAGGCTAACATTTTAAATTCTTATTCTTATCACTCTTGATCAAAAATCTTGTACAGAGAGTGAATGTGAAACAATAGTACTGAACTGCAATTAGCAAAAGCAGGCACAAATGATTGGTGGATTCTACGGTTATAATCCATGTAAGAACCACTTCTTGTAATACGCTTAAAACAGTGAGAAATTCAATTAACCTAAATTTAAAAAGATGGGAAGATCAGAGTTTGTTAGAATTAGACCATTTTTCCTAGCTTTAAAACTGTATAGCTTACTAGTGAAACACGTATGGTTGCCAATCACTTGTCACTGTCATGTATAGTAGATCAGGAATAGGAGTGCTATGCACTTGTATTTTATTTGTTTAAACACATCGCACCGGTTCACTCACAGGTCTCGTGCTGCCACCGCCAAGTCACGTAAAGTTCGCGGGCACTACTTCTATGTCAACAGAGGGCGATTTGTTGCTCCACTCTGTCCATTCAAATGTAGGCTGCCACATCAGACTGACAACTCAGAGCTGTATTGCTGCTATTCCGACCCATCAGCCAGCACAGCTCCGTATGACATCATGTGATGCCTTAATTGACGTGTCTGCACTTTCAGTTTAAATTGGGATAGACGTTTATGGGCACTGAACCACCATCACAGCAAGCTTCACCATTTAACAATGAAAAACGCTCTCATTTTAGAATTTGACAGTTCCTATACTCTCATCTGCCTGGAATATATCAGTTTGAGACATATTTCTGAGGCTGTAACGACGCCTCTACTTTAGAACTGAGTGGCACGCTTTTGTGTTGCGCGAAGTGACTCGACCTTTACTGTAACGCACCAACAGCTATGAAACCGAGGGCGCTCACTAGGCTAGAGATTCGCGGCGCTGTATGACATAGCAACGGGAGTAAAATGCAACAGCTTTGTTAGAAATTTTCATGCTCATAAACGACTGGCACTGAATGGTGCTTCTGTTGGCTAACGATTTGGAATGCACACAGCATAATGCACACATATGACAAATCATTGAATTTACGCCCCAATCGGTCAATTTTGCACTGAAAGCATTGATTATTGCAGCTAAATCGCTGAATTTCGTGTCAGACCTCTTCCTTACCGTTATACCTTCGTCTGGACTATACGTAGCAGGTTTGAACCTAGCAGAAGTCTCTAATTTTATTAGATATCTGTCGTAATGCTTACTTCATAAACACACCAAACAAACCTCTAGATGCGTACTGCTAGCAAGGTACGTTTTTAGAGAGCTTACACAAGATTTCTAAACCATTCCGACGAGAACGTCTAACCGCGTCCCAGATGTGTTCATACGAGACGAATTTGACGGCTGTGTCGATTGGCTTCTTCAGCAAGATCATTACAGATTTACACTCGTTAGTGTGAGCCAGCTGTTTGTTTCTAATGATATCTATGTAGACAATACGTTGAGTTACAGTCATCCTTCACATAAAGCGATCTGGTGTTCAGGCAAGCATTGCATTATTTAAAACCATTCGTTTCATGTGGTGGAGTAACCTTTTCGATTGATGAACGTATTGTCTGGTTGCATGCTGCGTGAGCGATGGCAAGTGTGACATGTTTTCGAGCATAGATAAATGGCAACACAGGATAGCTATCCAGAAGTATCGCAGAAGATGTGCTGTGAGTTAAATGCCATACATCGACATAGGATTTCTAAATCACTTCTAATGACTGGAGGTGTGATTCCTTCAACAACACACTTGGAGTCGAAGTCTTTCTCTGGCCAAGACTGTAGAGATCTTGGCAGCTAGGGTCTGCTGTTACTATTTACATAGCACTCTCCACATTACAGCTTAGAACTGTCGGCACATCAAGCCTGCTACAACAAATTTTTCTATGTTTTCAGAGATATCTGACGCATGTTTACAATCATTTCCCATAAATTGCGGACATGAAGCTCACATCTGATGGCATCCCAGATGAATTGGGATCAGATGAATCTGATGGCTAAGCATCAACATGAGTGCTCCTCAAACCACTATAGTACGATTTTGGTCTTATATCCAAGTCAGTTACAAGAGTGCTTGAGCGGGAAAATGCATTGTAATAGTTCGTACAATTGTGTGATCAATGTGACGCAGTGGTATACTACTAGTGGTTGTTAAAGCAGTACATTGACTCTATAAATCTGAAACAGTTTCCATAGTGAATTTAGTAAGGTAATAGCATGATCATGCTACAGATTCAAATAGGTTCCCAAGTAGCTGTATCTGCAGTAATAGAAACAGATTCGTACCATTGATTCTCAACTATCTGTACTGAAATAAACAAACACATTTTTTATTGTTTGATAGCTGACAGTATTTTCATTTAACTAACACTGATTTCCACGGTAGGTATGCCCTGGCCCGATGAAAATTTGATATCGATGTAGACAAAGCATTAAACTCAAATCTCCGATCATATACACAGAGAGAAATTTGATGGTGAGGATACCATCTTAAGTGGTTTTTAAATGATCCCCCACAAATTTTCAAGTGTTTTCCGTTATAATTAAGGCATCTATAAATTCAGGCAGATTTATAAATGATGACAAGGGAGAATTCTGATGGTGTGAGAGATATGTGACAGGTTTTCATGATAATAATCGATTGGTAGGGTAGTGGGTCTTCTATTTGTGAGCTTACACACTTCTGTATCATTTCTAAATCACTTTGTGATGAATACCAGCATAATTCCTTCAACAGGGTCGCTTGTTTAGGAGGTTGTTTGCTGTTTGCTGTTCCAGAAAGGCCCGTACAGGACCTGCAACATGCGGTCGTACATTATCCTGCTGAAATGTAGCGTTTCGCAGGAATCGAATGAAGGCTAGAGCCACGGGTCGTAACACATCTGAAATGTAACGTCCACTGTTCAAAGTGCCATCAATGCGAACAAGAGGTGACCGAGACATGTAACCAATGGCACCCCATACCATCACGCCGGTTGATACGCCAGTATAGTGATGACGAATACACGCTCCCAATGTGCGTTCACCGCGATGTCGCCAAACACGGATGCGACCATCATGATGCTGTAAACAGTACCAGGATTAATCTGAAAAAATGACATTTTGCCATTCGTGCACCCAGGTTCGTCGTTGAGTACACTATCGCAGGCGCTCCTGTCTGTGATGCAGCGTCAAGGGTAACGGCAGCCATGGTCTCCGATCTGATTGTCCATGCTGCTGCAAACGTCGTCGAACTGTTCGTGCAGATGGTTGTTGTCTTGCAAACGTCCCCATCTGTTGACTCAGGGATCGAGACGTGACTGCACGATCCGTTACAGCCATGCGGATAAGATGCCTGTCATCTCGACTGCTAGTGATACGAGGCCGTTGCGATCCAGCACGGCGTTCCGTAATACCCTCCTGAACCCACAGATTCCATATTCTGCTAACAGTCATTGGTTCTCGACCAACAAGAGCAGCAATGTCGCGATACGGTAAACCGCAATCCGACCTTTATCAAAGTGGGAAACGTGATGGTACGCATTTCTCCTCCTTTCACGAGGCATCACAACAACGTTTCACCAGGCAACGTCGGTCAACTGCTGTTTGTGTATGAGAAATCGGTTGGAAATTTTCCTCATTCCAGCACGTTGTAGGTGTGACCACCGGCGCCAACCTGGTGTGAATGCTCTGAAAAGCTAATCATTTGCATATCACAGTATCTTCTTCCTGTCGGTTATATGTCGCATCTGTAGCATGTCATCTTCATGGTGTAGCAATTTTAATGGCCAGTAGTGTCGTTCCAACAATCGTAATCTAAGAGTTAGTCGAGGTCATGGGTAGTTTAATTTTATAAAAACTACGCAGATATACACCGTACACATATACAATCTAAGATAAATAAAGAGTGCACCACGGATGAATTATCTCAATGGGGCGGAAATCAGTAGATATAATGTTCATATACAGACAAACAAATGCTATCGATTTCAGAAAAATTTTATCATATAATCAAGCGAAAGAGCTTCACAAATTGAGCAAGTCAGTAATATATTGGTCCACCTCTGGTCCATATGCAAAAAGCAATTTGGCTTTTCATTGATTGATACAGTTGTTGAATGATCTCCTGAAGGATATCATACCAAATTCTGTCCAATTGGCAAGTTATATCGTCCAAATTCTGTGTTGGTTGGACGATCGTGCCCACAATATTCCAAACGTACTCAATTGGTGAGATATCTGGCAACCTTGCTGGCCAAGGTAGGGTTTAGCAAGCATGAAGACAAGCAGTAGAAACCCTCCCCATATCAGGGAGCGCATTATGTTGCTGCAGTGTGAGGTCACGATGGCTTACCATGAAGGGAAACAAACCAGGGTATAGAATATCGTCAACGTACGACTCTGCTGTAGGATTACCACGTGTGATAATAAAAGAGAGCCCGCTATGAAACGAAATGCTGGAGTCTCATTCATTTGAGTGCATTTATGTTCAGTTATTTAAAGAAACAGTGATTTAAAGTGTCCAAGTGTTGGAGGCCTGCATAGCTTGTATGCTGCAGTTGATTACCATGGACAGACTCGATCTATGGTGCACATACGATAAACTGCTCTTTGATAATATTACCAGGTAGGTGCTGGAATATAAAGTCCACAATGAGGAGAAGAAGGAGTTCGACAAGTGTATAAAATCATGTGCGTACGCCTTGCCTGAGCCAGATAGTATTGCTCTTCTGAACAGAAATTCCACACAAACTGAGTTTACAGATGACGAAGTCTATTACCGTTCCATTTAGTTTGCGTGCCGTACAATCTGAATTTAATTCATGAAAAACAGTTATGTAAAAAATATTTTAATGTTATGAACAGGATTGACGTAGCAAAAAGGGAGTGACAATGTTTTAACGACTGTGATTTATTTTCCATAAAGTGCAAAAACGTACGTAAACAATGTATAAAAGATTATCTAAATATATATAAATAATATTTTTGCATGTTGTAATATGTTTTGTTCAATGATAAATATATTCGTGATACTTAAAAGGTCAGCTGCTGAAGAGTGAGTCTTAGTTGTTCACATACTTACAATGTCAGAGAGGCCCTACAAACCAGTTATTGCTGTGTCCAAGATACTTCACGCATTTTTAGTTGCAATTAAATGTAACAGTTCAGTTTTGGATGTAAGTAAGGCAAAATGACAAACGAAAATAATGCTCTTATAACTATAAAAAATGCTCTTACTCTAGCTAAAATACGATTCCGATACACAGCATACGACAAAATGCGTTTACCGCAAACAGCAGCATACCTACATAGAAAGAATATCACTCCTTTTCTACAACGAAACAAATTTTACAATAGTGAATGCTGTCACTAACCCTCATAGTCAGATGCAACTGAGATGACAAGGCACTTAATAATTCTGTCTAACAACAATTACGACTTTCTGAAGTTTAATATCTGCTACATCTCTTGCTGTAAATATAACGTCTTTGTTCTGATAGAAAGCATCTACAAAGAGCTATATTTTTTTCATGAACTTTCTTCCATGGCATTCATGGAGCACAGGTAGCAAAATTTTGTACAGGTCTTTTACATGTCTTTGGCAAGTTTTCTCAAACATTGTTCCGCCAAACACTGGTGTCCTACAGGAAGAAAATAAGTTCTCCACGAAAAGCAATTAATAACATGGCGCTATTTTTAACATTTTACTTCTTTCTTACAATTTTAATATGATTTCTAGGTTATTAATTGTGATTTTAAAATTGAAGCAACCACTGTTTAAAACAAATTTTTCTCATTTTATTAACCTTCAGTACAAACCTAGTGTTCTTTCAGAAGATAAGTTAGGGAACCCACGTTCTATGGAAGCGACTACGATCATGGGCCACCTGTTCTCAGTGTGTGGCGTGATAGGCGAAGTCCCACACTATTATTTTGTAAAACGACTCACTTTTGTCCTGCAAACTGCACTTCCTTCTTATTATTACTAAACTAAAGAAATTTTTCACGGTTTAAGATTTCTTGTACATACTCCATAATGCAACATGACAACATATTCCGCAGCAAATGGTTGATCCAGTATTTACTTTCTTTACTTACCCAGTAAATGACCTGCAACATACGCTAAGACAAATTGTAATCATACATAACTGCATTTATATGTATATTGGAAGTAAAGTATATACAGACAAGATGCTGTGGCTGTGAATGCAGCAGTTTGCATGTAAGCAACGAACTGAGGGATTTATGCTCACAAAAAACCTTTCTGTCGTAACCAGAGAGGTAATAGTGAAATCGCATATCGCACTATAGAAAGTGCTTCAAGCTTCCTGGAGACGGAAAAGGCGTCCTCACCAGTGAAAAAGAAATGTTTCCACAACAGAAAGGCAAGAACATGAAACGTATTATTACAACAATGTTATGCAACGAATACTGTGTTGACAGTAATTGTTATGACTTACGTGGAAGGATTAATGAAAGTTACTGGTAACTGGCATTTCCGGATTCAAAAAGCCAAAAAAATCATGTTCACGAAAAGCAAAATCAATATGATTTTCTAGCTCGTGGAGAGCCCTTCTTTGAAGCTGGAGACGGGAAGAGCGTCCTGAAGAGAGGAAAAAATTTTTTCAAAGGGAACGGACCAACGCCAATCACAGCTGGTGTAAAATTTTCAGAAGCCAAACTCGGAGACGTCGAAAAACTTTTGGAGCTCCACTCTGGTGAAGACTGGGCGACCAACGACAAACTTAAATTCTTCACCGAGGTGTTAGACGAGCACGAAGGTACTCCTAGAGTAGCTTCTGCCGCTGCCAACCATCCGAAGACACCGGAAGCGACTTTGAGTTGATGGGCAGTATTGAGGTCGAGGTCACTTAAAAGCAATTTTCGGCTAATTTCATTTTCTACAATTCTTTGTTGCTGTTTTAACTAAGGCAACTTGCAGCCAATTTCATTATTTTATAAGATTTTGTCGATGTTTTACCAAGATGCAGTTTGGAGCTTATTTTATTTTCTACAATATCTTATGATGTCAAAACCGTGAAAGTGTGCTTTTTTATAAATCTAATGTCGAAAATTCATATCTTTGCTCTTCTTGACGTTAAGTAAGACAGTTATGCCTGGTAAAATAACGTCACCTTCGTATTTTTATATGCAGAATTTGTAGAATTTTAAAATAAAGCGTATTCCGTTTATTTTCGCAATAATTAAATTCCACCTGTCTGTCATTCCTAACATTTTATCGAATAGCGGGTTTTGCAGCGAAATTTTTGTTTTGTAATTGGATCGATAGATTTGCAAAACTCGCTAACTGCATAAAGCTGGTGCAAAAATCGCTAAGTCAATATTTCACTTAAGATTTTAACGTATAAAAAGAAGTGTACGTTTCAGCCATTAATACCGTGTATTTATTTTTTTCTTATTTTTAGAAAAGAAATGAAGTCTTTAATTTTAATAGTTTGGATGGATTGAGATTTTCGTGATTATCTCAGTTTCGCCTATCATCCATCTGCACTACACATAATGATACGCTACAGTGACATGCCTTTCATAATCAGTACATAATATGTTCACTACCAATGTTCTGCAAATTACAGAAGAAATCAAACCACCACCAGCAATAGATCCCAGTCACCCATCACCATGTGGACCGCACCTCAGTGTTCAGAGCATCATGCAATTGTTTACCCCAATAAATAGGTTCTCCTCCACACTGCAGACCTGAAGGCATTAGTAATGATGAATGTGCAAGCAGCTGGGCCTGCATAGAGCAGAAATGCAGGATCCTTGTCTAGGACTTTGTGGAAGGAACGATGAATGTCGAGTTAACAGCCACACATCACAGTTTGTCCTTCAGACTCTGAAGTAGATCCTTTCACAAACTGTTAAGTTTCTCAGGGTACGCTCATAAAGTGTTCATATTCACTGAAACAACACAACAACTCATAATATCCGCATAGTTGTTACCAAAAAACTACTTATCAATTCCAGTTTCTGGACCAGCTGAGATGATAATCCCACGCACGCCATCGCCCTATGGTAAAAGCACTTTCTGTAGATGTAACACGTAAGCGTCGATTACTGTGGTTGATATTCTCCGTTTCTGGTTTGACAATCTCCGACGGTTCCAGTACATATATTTATTACTAATGTGAATGAGGTTTCTTCCACTGATAACTTACGTCAATCGCTTATATTTGAATATTATTTATGAATGCAGATTAGCTCTTCATCGCACTAACATTTCAATACACACATTCTTCACTATGTCTGTGTATCACAGATTAACTCTTTAAATGCATAGCTGTCTTTGCCTTTTATCAGCGTCAGCGATAATGTTGCATTCATTATACGTAGGGGTATCCCCAAAACTGAAACTTATATGCAAATGAAACTGAGAAATCAAATTAGGATTAAAGTGAAAAACTATAATTCGAAGATGAAGCTGTAAGTACTTTAATTAATCATTGATTAGTAATTAATCACACTTGACTTATTAATTACGCCATAAATCATCAAGCAACCGCAGTGAGTGAGAGAGAAACTTGTAGCTATTCGATCATGAAATAACTGCGTGTGTGACTGAGTAATTATACATTAAATGCACACAAATACAATACATAAGCATTCAAAATCTTGGCATATACACCACTATAATGGCTATATGGAAGATCTATTACGTTGCTGATTAGAAATTCTATATTTCCTGTTAAAAAAATTATGTTATCTACTGTACAACTTGCATCAATACACCAATTATTTTATATCCATAAAAAATTGAATGGACAGCACATAATTATTGTACATGCTCTTCCATATCTTGACTTGTGGTGTAACGATGTACATGAGTGTGGTCATAAGACGAGATAAGTTGCATACAAAATAAAATTGTGCTTAAAACTTATTTTATCGGTTGCGAAACATGTGTTTCAAATAAAAGTAGAAAAGTGATCAAATAATCTGTATCGTATAATGAAAATAGTAAACTTTGGCATCAGCGTTGCACAGATTCGTTAAAAGTGCTAAATTGACAAAACTTATCACCATGAAAACGAATATGACATAAAGAAATAAAAACATTTACAAATATGAAACTAGATACATTTATACCAGATGAGCTATATTCATGCTTACAGTTCAACAGATGACAAAGTAGTGTAATGTATAGGTAAAGTACAACTGACTTATACGTGTATACTGTATAAAGTTTCATAAATTTTTGAAAGTTATCATCTGAAGAAATATTAACTAACTTGGCACACAGTTAACATTTTATTTATATAACAATATTTGTATTTAGATACCTTGAATTGATCCTTCACGTATAGGTGACTAAAAAATTAATTTTAATGCAACATGAAACACTGGTGATCGAAGCACTACACGGATATCGCCCACCAGGCTAACATAATGCGCGTTTAATTTGCAATTTTGCAAGAATGAAAGTTTCTTACGATCTGCAATGACATTAGACTCTCTTACTACCCCGTAGCTGTGAATATTTTGAAAACTCCATACAATGGTAAGTGCTTCTATTTATGTGATTGTGTGTCGTCTCTGCCAGTTATTAAGTGCACAGATAGGGAAAATGATAGTGTTTGATGAGTTGCTAACTACAACCAATTGATATACTTCTGAACAAAGAGCATAATCTCAGTAGTCCACACCGAGACAAAAATTTTAATTTTAATCAGTATGATGAAGTATTAGTGCCACACCCATTTGTTTTATAATTTGTTCAAATGCTTCTTGATGCTCCTTACCGGATTTCCATAGTGGATCCTTCACTAAATGTTTCATGAGCATAGTTGAAGATAGTATCTTGGAATGAATCGGTGACAGAAAATGCAAAATCCGAGAACTAAACCAGTGTTAAGAGATCCAACATTCAGCGCTCTTTGCTCGTAGTCATCTGCTGGAATTCTGAATTTAAATAGTGACTGAACTTTGATTGGTTTATATATGTGTTGCATTCCTTCAGACATCTCGGAAACAACAGACACCATTTTGATTCAGGAGCCACCATAAATGAAAACGCAAAGGAAATACAAGCATTGGCAGCGAGTGGACACTTAATTAAATCAGTAGGGAAAGCTCAAAATTTGTGCCGCACTGGGGTTCGAATCTGGGCCTCCTGCTTACTTGGCAGATGCTCTGACCACTAACTCATCCAGCCACAGAGGTCATCACAACTGCTCAGACTACCCTAGCACGCCTCCCGTTAGACTCAAATTCTTAACTTATCCACACACTTCTAACGTAGTGCCCCCTGTCCATTATCCTCATTATTCGTGGTATTTCGCCGATACCCGTAAGAGTTCAAGACTGGTGTGCATCCGCACTGAAGAGATCATTGACCGCCCTCGCCTTAATTTTGTATATGTGGTGTCTGTTGTTTCGGGCATGTACGAAACAACAGACACCATTTTGATCCAGCAGCAACTTGTCCAAAAGAACAGACACCACATATATAATTAAGGTGAAGATGGTCAATGATCTCTTCAGTGCAGGTACACAACAGGCTCGAACTCCTAGGGGAATAGGCCCAATGCCGCGAGTAATGATGGGGCCCACTACATTGGTAGTGTGTGGCTAAGTTGAGAATTTGGATCTAACGGTAGGCCTGCTAGGGTAGTCCGTGCAGTTGCAATGACCACTGTGTCCGGATGCATTAATGGTCAGAGAATATGCCGAGCAAGCAGGGGACCGGGTTCGAATCCCGGTCTGGCAGAAACTTTCAACTTTCGCCATTGATTTAAATAAATGGCCACTCGCAAGTGCTGCAAAACATACCCTTTTATCAGGAAAACTTAGGAATTTAACGACTATTCAGTTGTAAATAACTTTCCAGCGATACTGTTCATCTCACTCGCTCAATCTGCTAAGGCATCCATACTTACTGCGCATGTCCCAACATCTAGAAAGGGCATTAACATTTCTTTATTAACTTCGTCCTCCTCTGTGTGTAGAACTTTCTTCATGCCTGTAATACATTCACATTAAATTAAATTTGTAGTGAAATATTAGTTTCATACGGGGACGTTCGAAAGACTTTATTTAGTTTCACCAGCGCATGGTCTTGTGAATTACTATCGTGGCTGTGGCAATCGATTCTGTGCTCTGTCTCCTGCTTGAGGTGGCCCGTTTTGTTGAAGATTTGGATGTTCAGTGGGCTACATTCGTCCCTCTTAGCATGCCGTCGTTTCATCGATCGAATTTACATCATCGTCTGCGATTCTGAAATTCTTTTCGCAAAGGACCTTTATTGCCATTTGATGATCGTCAGTATTTCTCTCTCTTTGTTCAATTTCTGCTACGAGGATTTCAGTTCGATCTACCACTAAACACACCTGCCCCATATGATAATGCGACATGAATAACAACTACTCACATGATGTGTGTGGTAATTTTTTGTGAGAATTAACGCTAAAGGGATGTGTTGCTCAGCTGAGTGATGCAAGGTATTTTTGTGTTCCATTGTGTTTCTCTATACCAAAATTTATTTAATAACGCAGCCTCAGAAACAGGATTACCTGTAAAAACTGTGTATGATTACTAGGGAATCTGCCGTGAAGTGTGCTACGTAATTGTGGCTAATGACAGAGCTCCGATAGGCGGTCACAACAAAACAGTAAAAATCGATGAGTCATACCTAACTACCGGAAGTACGGAAAAAGACGACCTCTGAAGAACAAATGTGAACAGATTTGGACATTGGATAGTGTTGAGAGGGAATCGAAGAAATGTTTCAGCGCGAAAGTTTATTCCAAGATGAACTTAAGTACCTCTTGTAAAGAACTTCACCCTGCCTGTAACGTGAGTGATTACAGACGGATGGAAGTCTTACAAAACACTCAAGAACGATGGTTTCGACTACGATCTTGCGAATTATTCACTGGAATTCCTGTTCTGTGATGATCCACTTTGTACATACACAGAACATCGAGCATCTATGAAAATCTCTGAACCTAATCAAAATATCCACGGGTGTACTGCCGGTCTACAGTGTCCAACGGGCACAATATTTCGGCGATCATACATGTTGCCATCATCAGGTGAACTGACGGACGGAGCTCCTGTGAACGTGCCGGCACGGAGATCCGTACGCTATGGCTGCTTAGAGGGAACTGGGTTCGGTCGCGGCAGCGGCCGATTTAAATACCCTCCGCCCGCGGCGCGCTCCTTCCGCCGTCCTCTCCCCGCGCCACGGTCGCGCGGTGGAACAGATTGCGACGGCGTCTGAGATTACGTCGGTGTGATGGCTCTGTCCGCCGTGGTCGTCACAACTATACGTTTGCTCGATATACTCTTGATTAACCCAATCGCTGGTTCCCAAGCCTTGCTAAGATTATAGACCGGTATTACACTATCAAATTTCTTTGTCAAAGATTTGATCAAAGATGTGATCAAATATTCCGTCAAATATATTTGACAAAGATCTTTGACGTAGCGCTAGAAGGGGTATTACACTGTCTTCAATTTTTCCGTCAAAGTTCAAGATGGCTGACAACAACTTGTTATTAACCGCAGCAGTTGCACGTACCCCAATTGCATTTTGTGCACATGGGGAAAAGAACTGGGGGAAAAAATGGAACCATACATACGAGGTTGACAGTTTTAAATTCCTGGGATTACAACTTGATAATAAATTCAGTTGGGAGGAGCACACCACAGAACTGCAGAAACGTCTTAACAGATCTGTATTTGCGATTCGAGTGTTAGCAGACATAGGCAACATAAAAATGAAAAATCTTGCATACTTTCATTCCATAATGTCATATGGTACAATATTTTGGGATAAATCTTCAACTCAAACAAAAGTTTTCAGAGTCCAAAAGCGTGTAATATTTGTATTATTTGTATTATTATTTGTGGAGTAAATTCACGGACGTCCTGCAGAAACCTCTTCAAAGAACTGGGTATACTAACTACTATTAACTAACTATTTGCGATTCGAGTGTTAGCAGACATAGGCAACATAAAAATGAAAAATCTTGCATACTTTCATTCCATAATGTCATATGGTACAATATTTTGGGATAAATCTTCAACTCAAACAAAAGTTTTCAGAGTCCAAAAGCGTGTAATATTTGTATTATTTGTATTATTATTTGTGGAGTAAATTCACGGACGTCCTGCAGAAACCTCTTCAAAGAACTGGGTATACTAACTACTGCCTCTCAGTATATTTACTCCTTAATGAAATTTGTCGTAAATAATATATATCTATTTCCAACAAACAACTCAGTTCATACATACAATACCAGGAACAAAAATGATCTGCACAAGGACTTAAAAGCGCTTACTTTAGTTCAAAAAGTGGTCCACTACTCAGGAACACTCATCTTAAATAATTTGCCAGCAAACATAAAAAATTTAGTTACAAATAAAGATCAGTTTAAAAGGAGCCTGAAAGACTTACTAGTGGCCAACTCCTTTTACTCCATTGACGAAATTTATAATAGAAACAAATGATGTATTTATTCATACTATTAGTATTGTTATTTCAGCTTAAAAAATTGACATGTTCCACATCCACGAGGATCTCCTCAGCACGGATCTATGGAATGAAAAACTAATCTAATGTGGGTGAAGCCCTGGGTTTTACGACGGCACGATAAAAGCATTCAACAAAACTTGTTACGTGAGCTTACAGTGGAAGACGTCAAGTCGTACATCAATTACTTAAGAATGGATGAGCATACATTTCTGTATGTGCTCAGTGAAGTGTATCCTCATATCACAAAGCACAATATTCACTTAAGAACTGCTACATCTTCAGAAGACAGGCTCACTGTAACACTCCTATTCCTTGCTACAGGAGAGGGTTATGTTAGGTTGGCTTAGGTTAGGTCAGGACAGGTCTCGTCTCCAATCTTCTTAATCTATTTATGTATTCAAGGTGCCTCACATCGTAAAGCGCCTCATCAGCTTCATACATCTCTATTAATTTTTTAGTTGTCGGCGCACACCAATTGTATTTACCGGCATTGTTTAAAAAAACACTACAGACGACACAACGCTGCAGCGATGCTAGCGCTCCATGTGGTAACATGTCACATTGCAGTGAACAGAGGACAAGCGATTTCTTTGATCAAATCTACAGTAAGGCCCTAGATTTGATCAAATATTGGACGACATTTGACAAAGTTCCTATTACACCATCAAATATCTTTGACAAAGATTTTGGACAAAGATATTTGACAAAGAAATTTGATAGTGTAATACCGGCCATAGCCACTGTAGAGCTGGCAGAAGAGCCAACACTGTGTTGCAAGAGAAGGCCGAAATGCACGCGTCAACTCACGCAGGTGGCGCTAGGTCTGAAACAGGATACGTAATGAATGCTATAAAGAAAAGTACGTAGCTGCTGGAATACTTAACTTTAATCCATCATTTGTATACAGCATTCTTGATGATACAAGTGAGACTCTCTCTAGAAATGGTTAATGGCACCTTGCTAGGTCGTAGCCATGGACTTAGCTGAAGGCTATTCTAACTGTCTCTCGGCAAATGAGAGAAAAGCTTCGTCAGTGTAGTCGCTAGCAAAGTCGTCGTACAACTGGGGCGAGTCCTAGTACGTCTCTCTAGACCTGCCGTGTGGTGGCGCTCGGTCTGCAATTACTGACAGTGGCGACACGCGGGTCCGACATGTACTAATGGACCGCGGCTGATTTAAAGCTACCACCTAGCAAGTGTGGTGTCTGGCGGTGACACCACAGCCACAGTCACGGTTTATGAGGTCATCATTGGTGCGAATTTCGATGGCCTCTCTAACAACGCTGTCCCAGTATCTCGACGTCTGTACCAGAATCCTCGTGCTTTCCTACTCCATAGCATGATTTTCCGACAAACAATGTTCAGCGACCGCCGACTTGCTCGGATACATCAGTCGAGTGTGCCTCTGGTGTTCACGGCATCGATCCTCGACGGTACGCATCGTCTGACCAATACACGACTTGCCACATTGACACGGAATCTGGTACACGCCGGCCTTCCTCAAACCGAGGTATCTTTGGCGCTCCCCACCAGTGCACGAGTTTTATTCTGTGGACAAAACACAGTTCCCACCCGGTGTTTCTACAAAATGCATGCGATTTTCCCCGAGAGTGCACCTGTATATGGAATAAACGCAGTGCCTACCTCCTTCCTCGTGATTTCATCCATCTCCACAGGTTGTGCTGTAGTGGTTGGGCGGAGAGCACGTTGAATCTGCCACTCTGTATTTCTAAATACAGTTCTCAGATGTTCCAATTCCTGGGACGAAAGTGACGTACTGTACATATTTCAATATATCTAGTTCCACAAACTGCGATTACATGGTATACAACTTCCTAGAGAAAATTTGCCATTTTATACGAGACACAGGTGTAGCACATCCTGGTTATGAAAAGAAAAGACCCCTACCGGCTGCACACATCACACGGAATTTTCCAAGACGAAAATATCAATGACAAATAAGGTAGCTGAAATCACATCACATTCGTACATGGTCGTTGTTGTTAGTGATGGTATAAACAAACTCGAAATCGTTTATGGTTTATCGTTGGCTTTATTATCGCTGTAAACATAATCGATTTCTGCATCTGTGAGAGTCGCACCTGCGATGCGTGTATATCGCTTGCAAGCGTCCTCCAAAATTACCAAGATTTTGTATGCTACTGCCTTGCTGTTTGAATTTTTTTCCGAGTACCACCGGATACAGTCTACTAATCTTTTTGTCTATGCTCACCATAAACACTACAACAAAGCTAGCGACTGTCTGTCGGTGCAGGCTGACTCCGTTCCGAAGTGCAGCAGGAACAATCGGTTTTGTATCCCTTGTAGGTTGAGTGGTCGATACGTGTGGAAGTTTATCAGCCTTCTTGAACAGTTGTTGATCTTCCCCCTGTTGCCATTCCGCGGGTTGCCTGGTGACAGGCATCTCGTGGTTCTCGACTAAGTTGACACCACTGACGGATACATCGGCATTGTGTTCGTCAGGAGCTCAACAGTAAGACAATCGACAAATGGTTGCGTGTGTTTGGCGGTTCCCCGCCTTAAACGTAATGGCTAACGTCGATCCCGCACCCTTTCAAATTAACAGTTCACATTAGTACATGCACACACGAAAAATGGCTAGTACATTATTAAGTCCATCACCAGAAAACCAAATAATACCTCGAAGTAAGCCAAACCCTACAGAGCGAATTTCGACTGCGACTTCTGGTGTCGGTCGTTGCGAGGTTACAGTGCATTCTTATCCTGCGCTGTACATGAAACAAGCGAACTCCATACCACCTCAATACAACGCCTTCGAGAATTTGCTTGCTATGGGCCGGTGGGTGGAGGGGGAGTGTGGGGGCGTTATGAATCGTGCTCCTCTTCAGCGAATGACTGAATATTACTTTTATGACGAAAATGGAAGTGAAGGGTAAGGAAATCATCTTGAAGGCGGTGAGCGGCAGTAAGTATCGGCAAAATCGATGATTGTCGGAAAGTTGCTAACGAAGTGAAGCATGCCCCTGTAATAAAACGTCTGAATTTTAACACCATAAATTTGCTTTGCGTAATAATGTTTATTGGAGAAATCATCAAAATTCTTATAATGACTATGAAAAAACGCAGATTTCTTTTCTCTATTTTATCACGCAGTACTAAAAATGACTGCAGCAGTGGCGATCAACCAGTCGCATCACCGTATTAGCAACTTTCCGGATTCTCTTGCAGCTCACCGTGATAATTCTGAAATAGACTCGAATGAAACAATTAAGCCATGAAACGATAAAACATTAAACGTATAATACACCATATAAAACAGACTAATTATTTCTTTAATTAATGTTGTTGTTGTTGTTGTGGTCTTCAGTCCTGAGACTGGTTTGATGCTGCTCTCCATGCTACTCTATCCTGTGCGAGCTTCTTCATCTTCCAGTACTTACTGCAACCTACATCCTTCTGAATTTGCTTAGGGTATTCATCTCTTGGCCTCCCTCTACGATTTTTACCCTCCACGCTGCCCTCCAATGCTAAATGTGTGATCCCCTGATGCCTCAGAACATGTCCTACCAACCGGTCTCTTCATCTTGTCAAGTTTTACCACAAACTCCTCTTCTCACCATTTCTAATTAGTTATGCGATCTACCCATCTAATCTTCAGCATTCTTCTGTAGCACCACATTTCGAAAACTTCTATTCTCTTCTTGTCCAAACTACTTATTGTCCATGTTTCACTTCCATACATGGCTACACTCCATACAAATACTTTCAGAAACCACTTCCTGACACTTAAATCTATACTCGATCTTAACAAATTTCTCTTCTTCAGAAACACTTTCCTTGCCATTGCCAGTTTACATTTTATGTCCTCTCTACTTCGTCCATCATCAGTTATTTTGCTCCCCAAATAGCAAAACTCCTTTACTACTTTAAGTGTCTCATTTCCTAATCTAATTCCCTCAGCACCACCCGACTTAATTTGACTACATTCCATTATCCTCGTTTTGCTTTTGTTGATGTTCATCTTATATCCTCCTTTCAAGACACTGTCCATTCCCTTCAACTGCTCTTCCAAGTCCTTTGCTGTCTCATACACAGTTACAATGACATCGGCGAACCTCGAAGGTTTTATTTCTTCTCCATGGATTTTAATATCTACTCCAAATTTTTGTTTTGTTTTCTTTAGTGCTTGCTCAATATACAGATTGAATAACATTGGGGAGAGGCTACAACTCTGTCTCACTCCCTTCCCAACCATTGCTTCCCTTTCGTGCCCCTTGACTCTTATAACTGCCATCTGGTTTCTGTACAAATTGTAAATAGCCTTTCGCCCCCTGTATTTTACCCTTACAACCTTTAGAATTTGAAAGAGAGTATTCCAGTCAATATTGTCGAAAGCTTTCTCTAAGACTACAAATGCTAGAAACGTAGGTTTGTCTTCCCTTAATCTTTCTTCTAAGGTAAGTCGTAAGGTTAGTAATGTCCCACGTGTTTCAACATTTCTACGGAATTCAAACTGATCTTCCCCGAGGTCGGCTTCTACCAGTTTTTCCATTCGTCTGCAAAGAATTCCCGTTAGTATTTTGCAGCTGTGACTTATTAAACTGATAGTTCGGTGATTTTCACGTCTGTCAACACCTGCTTTCTTTGGGACTGGAATTATTATATTCTTCTTGAAGTCTGTGGGTATTTCGACTTTCTAATACATCTTGCTCACCAGATGATTTTTTTCAGGACTGGCTCTCCCAAGGCCGTCAGTAGTTATAATGGAATGTTGTCTACTCGTGGTGCCTTGTTTCGACTCAGGTCTTTCAGTGCTCTGTCAAACTTTTCATACAGTATCGTATCTTCCATTTCATCTACATCCTCTTCCATTTCCACAATATTGTCCTCAAGTACATCGCCCTTGTATAGAGCCTCTATATACTCCTTCCACCCTTCTGCTTTCCCTTCTTTGCTTAGAACTGGGTTTCCATCTGAGCTCTTGATATTCATACAAGTGGTTCTCTTCTAGAAAGGTCTCTTTAATTTTCCTGTAGACAGTATCTATCTTGCCCCTAGTGAGATAAGCCTCTACATCCTTACATTTGTCCTTTAGCCATCCCTGCTTAGCCATTTTGCACTTCCTGTCGATCTCATTTTTGAGAAGATTGTATTCCTTTTTGCCTGCTTCATTTACTGCATTTTTATATTTTCTCCTTTCATCAATTAAATTCAATATTTCGTCTATTAGCCAAGGATTTCTAGTAGCCCTCGTCCTTTTACCTACTTGATCCTCTGCTGCCTTCACTACTTCATCCCTCAGAGCTACCAATTCTTCTTCTACTGTATTTCTTTGCCCCATTTCTGTCAATTTTTCCCTTATACTCTCCCTGAAACTCTGAACAACCTCTGGTTTAGTCAGTTTATCCAGGTCCCATCTCCTTAAATTCCCACCTTTTTGCAGTTTCTTCAGTTTTATTCTACAGTTCATAACCAATAGATTGTGGTTAGAGTCCACATCTGCCCCTGGAAATGTCTTACAATTTAAAACCTGGTTCCCAAATCACTGTCTTACCATTATATGATCTATCTGATACCTTCTAGTATCTCCAGGATTCTTCCATGTATACAACCCTCTTTTATAATTCTTGAACCAAGCGTTAGCTATGAATTAGTTATGCTCTACGCAAAATTCTACCAGACGGCTTCCTCTTTCATTTCTTACCCCAATCCATATTCACCTACTATGTTTCCTTCTCTCCCTTTTCCTACTCCTGAATTCCAATTATCCATGACTATTCAATTTTCGTCTCCTTTCACTACCTGAATAATTTCTTTTATCTTTAATTAATACTATTACACAATTGACGAGCGCCTTATGTAATTGGCACTAGAAGGAGAGGCTAGCTATGAAGAATACGAGGCGAGACGAGATAGAGAGTGTCTCTTAGTTGTTTTAGAAGTAAAAATTAAAAATGAGACACATCCAAAGATTGCGTTCAACGTTTAACATATCGTCTCTGCTCCGGAGGAAAACCGCAGACAACGTTCTGTTATGTTTCATTTTAGAGGGGTGATGAAGGCGGGGCGCTGTTCGGCGAGTTCTGGTGCTGTCTCTGAGTGTCCAGGTGGCTTGGTGTCTCATTACGCATATATTACATTTTCAGTCAATTTCAGCCAAGCGAAAATGCTGAATGCAGACCTCTATCTCCTGGGACGATATCATAAACAAATCCAGGACTGAGGAGCAAAATCAGCAAGCTCAAGCATGTCAAGCTCCATCTGCTTGAAAGACACTGGATTCTACGAGCAGTATTCGACTATCAAATCGATCAAGTCGAAAAATAACATGGACACAAACATTGGGGTGAATGGCAGAGGGGGAACCCAACAAACGCCACATTGGATTACGAACGTAGGGCACATCTCTGGACAACAAGTGCGTTACGCTAGTAATATTGACAGTTCTGTCTGTTACCAAAAAAATATCCATCTCGCATGATTTTTGATACTTTTCGCGATACATTTCGTTAATAATTATAACGTTCCGGTGGGATATGAAATCGTACAGACCTAAACATTTTTTTAAACACAACTGCCTCGAACAGACAGTGTAATGAAGCAAGTAAATTAAGACTCAAAATAACGGTTTTGCCATCTAAGGAGCCAATTCGCAAGGCTGCAAGTAAAAACCTGTCCCTATCATCAGCCACCAGAATGGGACACAACAGGCGCGACAACAACAACAACAACAACAACAGCGGTGAGTAAAGCATCAAAGAATACCTAGAGATATCTACTAGTTGATCTCATAAGTCAGTCACAGATGCAGAAGCGGAAGGAAAAATAATCACCCAAAAAGTCAAACATAAATTAACAAATTTCAGACAACACCAGGAAGATAACAAAAGAAGAAATAAAGAACGTAGCATAAAAACCACTAGTACCACCACAAAGAGAGCAGGGAGTTGAACGTATTCAACGAAGGAAACACTAGATCAAAGAGGACAGAGGAAAAGATGGAAAGTAGGGAACATAGTAGGCTACATAAACGTACAGAGACCAATGAGACGAACCAGACTAAGACACAAAAATCTATGGGGGGGAGGGGGTGAGGAGGAGGATAAGAGCAAAATACAATGGAATAAAGTGACGAGAAACAGAAATGGACCCGAGAGAAGACGAGAAAGAGAAGTAGCCATCGGAAGGCAACAGAATCGGAAAAGATATGTCAAGGAAAAAGAGAAGACAATAGAGTCACCATAGACTCACTACAGGATCAAAGAAAGAAGACTGTGACTTGGAAGCCCCAAATAAGATGGCCTGGCTCTAAACAGGAATACCCAAACAACACTATCACAAACAGTATAAGAAAATTCCTAAACAGAAGTAGTAATGAGGGAAATAAGAATGTGAAGAGCTTCTGGAGAGAAGAAAGCCATCAAGATCGGCTACCCGTTCCGATATCTGACAGGCACACAATAGGCGGTCTTCTGGCCGCAAGGAATTGTCAGAAGATACAACTTTCGGAAATGCAAAGGGGGCACTGAAGGGGAGAGAAGAATCACAAGCAACTAATAGCTTATAATGAAATACAGATGGACTGAAAAATGGGCAGCCTTACATATCAGAGGAGGTAACAGAAGAAACTGATGTTACGATATTCACAGAAATCTACCTCACTGGACCTATAGAACGATACATACACTAGCAGTGCCAACAGGGGGAATGCCAACGAGGGCAGATACCTGCTTTCTAAAGGGGTAAAAGGAGAACATCGAAGGAATTATCAAAGAGGAAAATATGCTAATAATCAAAACTGCTACAACATCGGTAATTATATATATGCTACAAGTCGTAGGGCGCATTTTCTCTGTTGTTTCAGCAGACATTTTCAGTTTAATTTTTTCAGTGTCTAGCTGGAATCAGTTCAAACAAAAGCTGTCCATCACTACTTTCCTGCGACGTCTAGTGTCAATGGAAATTGTCAGTTTGCTTTCTGTTACAAACACAGTGGTTTATGAGGTGTAATTTAACGAGTTCATTCGATAAACCGGTTTCACAAGTGTCTAGAGTGATACTGATTTATCGATATCTGTTAACAGAGACAGGAAGATACGAAGAAATCGAGTACTCCAGCAGCGGTTGTAAAGCACTGCTGCATCGCGGTAGCTAACACCACGCAGCAGGGTGGACGAGAAAGGCCGGGGAGGGCACGGAAGACGTGGCGCACAAATATTTACCGATCTTTCAGTGCCTGTTGTGGGTATCAGCTGCGTTAGGGGCTGGTGAGAGCAATCCACATAGCCGCAGTAGTAATGCAATCTAATACAGCGTCACTTTCAGGACAATTCCATGGAATAGTCAGGTGTTTCACTTTCTATAACACTAACACGATAGTATCTACTGAATCTTACGATGTTTGAGTTTAAGAAAACGTAACAAAAAGTAAATGAAACATCATTAATGTAGCTTAGTTATTACAGTTAATGAGTGGCAAGACTGTCAATTTAAAAAGCAATTACTAACCAACAAAACAGTCAATAAATTACTTACTAATTGCCACCAGAGCTATTTTCTGTAACTCATTTGCATTCCATAATTAAGGTTGAGCTTATTTTGCTACTTTATTTTAGATTATTCGTCGTGGACAAGTGAGCCAGTTTTCTCAAAGCAAAGTAGCCAGCAAATGCTTAGATTAAAACGAGGTAGAAAAAGGGAAACAGAAAAATAGAAAACCAAAATTAATCCTATTTCATTGCGTCAGTTCAAACAAACCGCCGTTTTACTCTTGACACCATTTCTAGTCTAGAAAGGATGCCATTGTAGCACGCAGAACACCATATGAGCCATCAAGTGCAGAGAAGGCCTTACTTGTGTGGTTTTTTGTTCTGCGTGACCATATTCTTTACCAGAAGTAGAAATCTAGGAGGACGTATGGCCATTCAACACACATACGTCTACCTACTGTTTTATTGGGAAAAAAGATCACGTGCAGCTTGGCGTGAAGATGCAGTGCAGTATCGAGTGCTCCTTCCTGCTGCATCCATATCACTTGCTTCGTTTCTAAATCAATGTCGTCGAGCAGAGCAGGCAGTTCATTCCGCAGGAAATTGGTGAACCCCGTTCAATTTGCTTTCAAAAAAATGGGGACCAATGGCACGCTTACTGATAATACAACCAAAGTACAATAGCTGACGATCCATCGGTTATGATGATCTGCCACACGCATTCAATGGCAGTTCAGGGAGGCACAGTATAATTTGGCACAACTGGACTGCAAAAAGTTGACTCGTCTGTGAATGGAGTCTCTTTAGAAGAACTGAACAGGTTGATTTAATGCCCACTCACAAACAATCAGCCGACTGGCTTTGTCGTCCATTGAAAGGCTTTGGTGCACGTGCCGGCGGCTATCTTACGTGTCTCAGTCTTTCGAAATGCCACGCACCGTGCAGCGTCCTTGAACTGCTGTGTGGGTTTGCCATACACTATCCAATGACATTCTTTTGATTTTGCACAGGCCTGCTTTGCTGGCGTTTCACGGTGTGCAGATCCCCTATATCTCGAGCTCTACATCTGCATCTACATGGTTACTCTGCAATCCAGACATAAGTGCCTGGCAGAGGATTCATCGAACCATTTTCATGCTATTTCTCTGTCATTCCACTCTCGAATGGCACGTGGGAAAAGGAACACCTAAATCTTTCCGTTCGAGCTCTGATTTCCCTTATTTTATTATGATGATCATTTTTCCCTACGTAGGTGGATGTCAATAAAATACTTTCGCATTGGGAAGAGAAAGTTGGTGATTGAAATTTCGTAAATAGATCTTGCCGCAAAGAAAACCGCCTTTGTTTCAGTGACTGCCACCCCAACTCACGTATCATATCAGTGACACACTCATTCCTATTGCGTGATAACACGAAACGAGCACCCCTTCTTTGCACTTTGCGATGTTCTCCATCCTACCTGATAAGGATCCCACACCATGCAGCAATATTCCAGCAGAGGACGGACAAGTGTAATGTAGGCTGCCTCTTTAATGGGTTTGTCGTATCTTGTAAGTGTTCTGCCAACAAAACGCAGTCTTTGTTTCGCCTTCCCCACTATATTAACTATGTGGTCTTTCCAATTTAAGTTGCTCGTAATTGTAATTCCTAGGTATGTAGTCGAATTGACAGCCCTTAGATTTGTGCGATTTATCGTATACCCAAGATTTATCTGATTTCCTTTAGTACCCATGAGGACGACATCGTACTTTCCTTTGTTTAGTGCTAATTGCCACTTTTCGCACCATACAGAAATTCTCTCTAGATGATTGTCTAATTGTAATTGATCGTCTGATGATTTTACTAGACGGTAAACAATCTGAGGAAGCTGCTCAGATTATCACCTAGATCATTTATGTAAACCAGGATCAGCAAAGCGCCTATGACACTACCCTGCGGAACGCCAGATATCACTTCTGTTCTACTCGATGATTTAACGTCCATCACTACGAACTGTGACCTCTCTGAGAGGAAATCACGAATCCAGTCACACAACTGAGACGATAATCCATATGCACGCAATTTGATTAATAGTCGCTTGTGAGGAACGGTATACAAAGCCTTCTGGAAATCTAGGAATATGGAATCGATCTGAGATTCCTTGTCGACAGCACTCATTACTTCATGGGAATAAAGAGCTAGCTGCGTTGCACAAGAACGATATTTTCTGAATCCGTATTGGTTACGCATCAATAAGTCATTTTCTTCAAGGTGATTCATAATGTTCGAGTACAGTATATTCCCCAAAATCCTACTGCAAACTGAGGTCAGTGATATGGGTCTGTAATTCAATGGGTTATTCCTATTTCCTTTCTTGAATCTTGGTGTACTACAGCCCGAAACGTGTCTGCACAAAGATGCCTCCCTTCAAGCTGCGTATACAATTTAGCGTGCAACCGAGCTGCCTCCCTGTGAGACTCATTACACGTGCCTAAACTAATAAAATTCGTAGTAGGGAATTTTGTCAGAGAGATCCACTGCAGCAAAGACACGTAAACAGGATGCTTGCAAAAGAGATCTTTGCTGCACTTACACATTGAAAAAAAAAATTGTCTGCTACTTCCGAAGGCATGCTCATGTTGTATGCTGCAGTGTAGCTTGCCAGGAAGAAAAGCGATATATGTGTCCATTGCAAGCTCCAGTGTCATAGCAATAATCGTATCGGTAAAGGTTTATCCGCCACGCCTTCATTGCCCAACTTGCCCCGTCTCGTGTGCCGCCAAGACGTGCACTGTCTGCTACCTCTATGAAGCAGTGCTACCCAGCCGCTGATGGAGTACTGATCATTCTGCACGTTTTGATGGCCCTGTTAATATATACCGATAAAACCGGATAGTTCACTAGATTAATTTGGGACTGCTCTATCGAAAGGGTTTGTTAAATTCTACTCTATAAACCATTTTGTTCGTAACAGGAAACAAATAGACTTTTAACGGTGACTCTAGACATCGCAGGATAGTGGTGCTAGAGTGCATTGGCTTGGACTGACCACAATTACACACTGCAAAAACCAAGTTCCAAATATCTGCCGAAAACACCAGAGAATGTGCCTGATGATCCTCAGGAAAGACACCCTGCCCTCTGAGGTGACAAAAGTTATGGCATAGCGACATGCACGTACACAAACGGCGGTAGTATGGCATCCAGAAGGTATAAAAGGGCACCGCACTGGCGGAGCTGTCATTTGTATCCCGGTGATTCGTGTGAAAAGGTTCCCGATGTGATTATGGCAGCTCAGAGAAAATTCCATTTTGGAAATCGTTATGGAATTCAATATCCGGAGATCCACTGTGCCAAGAGTGTGCCGAGAATACCAAATTTCAGGCATTACCTCTCACTATAGACAATGCAGTGGTCGACAGCCTTCACTTAACGACCGAGATCAGAGGTGTTTGCGTAGTCAGCGCTAACAGACCAAGCAACACTGCGTGAAATAACCGCAGAAATCAATGTGGGACGTACGACGAACGTATCAGTCAGGACAGTGCGCCGATATTTGCGTTAATGGAATATGGCAGCAGACGACAGACGCGATTACCTTTCCTAACAGCACGACATCGCCTGCAGCGCCTCTCCTGGCCTCTTGACCATATCGCGTGTAACCCAGACGAGTCCCGATTCTAGTTGGTAAGAGCTGATGGTAGAGTTCGAGTGTGGTGCAGACCTGACGAAGCCATGGACCCAAATTGTTAGCAAGGCACTGTGCAAGCTGATTGTGGCACCATAATGGTGTGGGCTGTATTTAAAATCGAATGGACTGCGTCCTCTGGTCCAACTGAATCGATCATTGACTGGAAATGGTTACGTTCGGCTACTTGCAGATCATTTTTCCATGTTCCCAAAAAAATATGAAATTTTTATGCATGGCAATGCGCTATGTCAACGGGCTACAGTTGTTCGCGACTGGCTTGAAGAACATTCTGGACAGTTCGAGCGAATGATCTGGCCACCCAGATCGCCTGACGTGCACCCCATCTAACATTTATGAGACATAATCGAGAGGTCACTTCGTGCTCAAAATCCTGCACCGGCAACACTTGCGCAATTATGGATGGCTATAGAAGCAACCTGGTTCAATATTTCTGCAGGGAACTTCCAACAGCTTGTAGAGTCCATGCCACGAGTTGCTGCACTACACCTAGCAAAAGAGGTCCTACACGAAATTAGGAACTTAACTGTAGAACTGATAAGCAGAGCGCCAAAGCATACTCCTAGAAACACTAGAAGCAAATAAATAGGAAGTACCAGCGTACATAGCACAGATAGGAACCTGCAAAGTCTACTTTCTGTTTTATAAAGAAGAAAGCTTAAAGATAAGCGAATAAGGACTATGATCCTCACCAACACCCCCCATAAGAAAGCGTTCCCAGTAATGACAAGCTTCGACACCAAAACACCACAAACATCAAAACACTACAACCGAGAAGAGAAGCTACTAGACTAAACACTTACTCTTGAAAAACACAACAAGACATAATAGTGTAAAACAAAGAAAATATCAGAAGAGCGAGAGCACTAACAGAAGAGTGCAAACTGAATGGAGTTCTGAAAACAGGAAAGAAATAATACGGGTATTACACATAGCAAAAACACGCAGTGGTTGGAAGAACAGCTGTCAACGATGTACAGATATTTTCATTAAGTTTTGCTGACGATCAAACTATTATAGCTGTCCGCAGTGGCCAAGCGGTTCTAGGCGCTTCAGTCCGGAACCGCGCGACTGCTACGGACGCAGGTTCGAATCCTGCCTCGGGCATGGATGCGTGTGATGTCCTTAGGTTCGTTAGGTTTAAGTAGTTCTAAGTTCTAGGGGACTGATGGCCTCAGATGTTAAGTCCCATAGTGCTCAGAGCCATTTGAACTATTACAGCACAAGATGATTATGACCTTGAGTTCGTGATACAACGATTATATCAGGAATACAACAGATGGGGACTTTAAATGAGTCTATCCAAAACAGAGTGTCTGGTGGTGAACAGTGATGCTAAATTTGAAGTACACATCATTGACAAAGCGGCTATGAAACAGGTAAAGAAATTTAAATACCTCGGAGAACATATTGATAAAAATGGACTGGGCCATACACAAGTAAAATATAGAATACAGCAACGCAGAAAAGTGTTAGGGTGTATGAATTCTTTTTGGTGGGACGAGAATATTTCCAACAGCAATAAGAAAAAAATTGGAAACTCGTGGTAAGGTCTTATGGGACCAAACTGCTGAGGTCATCGGTCCCTAAGCTTACGCAGTACTTAATCTAACTTAAACTAACTTACGCTAAGAACACCACACACACCCATGCCCGAGGGAGGACTCAAACCTCTGACGGAGGGAGCAGCGCGAACGGTGACAAGACGCCCTAGACCACACGGCTACCCCGCGCGGCAACAGCAGTAAGAAAAGAGTACGTAAGATAATGGTTGAATCAGTGCTATGCTATGGATCGGAAGTACGGATCTTAAATGCGGATCTAAAAAAAGACAAATATCTGTGGAAATGGATTATTTGCGTAGGAGTGCCAGAATATCGGGAATCGAGAGGAAAACTAATGATGAAGTAAGAGCTAGAATGAAGGCAAATAATACAGTGATATAGAGAATTGAAAGAAAATCATTAAAATGGTACGGACATATTAATGAGAGTGCCAGTTCATCGGTGGCCAAAGAAGGTTTATGAATGGAAACCACCCAGCAGACGTAAGCGCGGAAGACCACGACGCTCTTGCACAGTTCACATAAATGGAGTAATGGAAAATCGCAACGTCAACAAGGTAGAGGCGCTGGATAAAGAGGCTTGGCGGAGGATGACAGGAATACAACAAGATGTTATTAATTTAATCATTGTATTGATCAATCCTGTAATAATAATAATAAACACACAGTCAGCAGACAGATTTAGCCACGTATGAAGAAGAGATATATCTACAATTAAAAGAAAAAGGGTAATTTGACGAAGAGGAGGCAAAATAAGCAGCGGATACAAAATAAGAGCCACTCATAGCAACCAGGAAGAAAGTGTCACCCACAACGTGAGAAATTCACATGAAGAAATGGGAAAGACATTTATCGGAAATATTGAATTAACAGAAAAAATCAAGGCTTATGAAATGGAGGCCACAAATCTGAACCTAGACAAGCAACAAAAGAAGTAATAAATTGAGGAAATGCTTTCACCCTTGAGCCGAAAGCCAATGATCAAGTCCTTCTGGGCGTCAGCTAAATAGCTCCATTTTCGCATTGCAATAACTGCACTGTTTTCTGCGTCCTCCCAACACACTTTACATAGGTTCCACTGCTAGTTCTGCTGTTACCTGCTGTCTGTTAGTGGTCACTGCACTTTGACGTCGAACATAAGTGCTGGTCACATTAATTTGACTGGACCACGTAGAAGACACACTGAGACAACGGTGAGAAAAGTACTACACAGTCTGTATAGACTTCAGGTAAGCATTTGGGCCGGTAACTGGAGGAAAACAAATAGAGAAACCGAAAACAATGATCAGAGAGGGAGACCCACTAGTGAGAACAATCGAGGCATGAAGTCTCAGACAAAATTTTACAGACGAATCGGGTTCTCTAACGTGACCCTCTGAGTCCACCGCTTTTCCAACATGTATACGGCAGATATGACAAACATAAAAGAAGAAGACTCAAAAGCAGAAATCAGTCTGCATGCAGACGACTTAGTGGTGGGATCAGAAGTGAGGCACGACATACAGAAGACACTAAAAAGACTAGAATCTTGGACAAAAGAAAGTGACGTGAAAGTAAGCTAAGAGAATACAGTTCATATTACATTCAGGAAGGGAGGAAGAACATCTCTCAAAGAGAGTATAACTTTATACAATGAAGCACTTCAAGTAATAGGAAAATATAAATACCAGGGAATTACATTACAGCTGACAGTAGCATATTTCGGTGAGTGTATTCAGGAACGAGCAGCAGCAGTCCTATCAAAGCTTCATATAACATCCCCAACATAACCAGTCTGTCTACGCTCTACAAACACAGCGATGACACTATTCAAAGCAGCAGTGGCGCCTGTCACAACTATGGAATAGAGGTCATATGGGAAAGAAATTAAGGTAGACGATGTGAAAAGAAGAAAAGAAGTCAAGACGATGTTCATGAAACGGATGGTAAGAGTGGGAAAAACGCCGCCATTCTGACACACGTCATAGAGGACATCAGATTACAACACTGGCTGCCTTCCACATGACCATAACAGGACCTGATTAACATTATGGAAAAGGAGAAGAAAGAGATACACCTGTAGGTCTACACCACAATACCTATGCTGCATGACAGGTGGAACAGAGAAAGTAGAGACTAACAACGAAGCTTACAATACAGGCGTTTCATCACAGAATATGTGTGAATAACAAATTCCACGTACCAACTGAACAGTGTAAACTTGTGTTATGTGGAGAAGGATGCAAAAATACAAAATCTACGACAGGACTCGAAAACTTATAAAATCCTTGCAAAAAGTATATAAACTTGTATATTGATGCTAAATCTGAGCGCACTTTTCTCATCAATAATAAAACAATGTTTGAGAATTCACTCAGCGGAAATTTATCGTACTAGACAGGTAATTGCACTGCTGGTTGCACGGGGTATAAATACTGCTTGGTTATCAATTCATCACGGGGGAAATGAACAATGTAAATCCCTTGCATTCGGCCCGTTAACGCTAGAAGACTGTCACTTTTAATGCCACTTTCTGGCTAATGAGGGAATGGAATTTGAAGCCGAGACCTGCGAACGACTCAGTCAGCGAAACAGAGGGCATGCGCTCTGAAGATGCAGGCAGCTACGCAGTTGATACTCTGTTTTCAACTTCGTTGCCTAATTACGCGATATGCGGGACTCCGTCCTGGAGTCCTTGGCATTTGCAGTAATTTGAACGAAGCTACCGGCTGACCGCCAGCGGGAAGAACTCTGCTGTGAGTCACGTGGGCTGATACCTGTGGTTAAAGGCGTGACAGCCAGTAGTCAGCGGCTGCCATCTACTGTGGAACTCCGCCACCTGCCAGCACGCCAGTTCCGGGGAGGGCCCATTGCTGACGTGCGCCTAGTCGACTCGCGTACGAGAACTAACAAGTATCTTGTGATTTCCCTTTTCCCCGAGAATTACGCACTCCTCGTACGAAGCTAAAGAGAACAATTCGGTATTATTGGTGTGAACAGTAAACAAGGAGTAGCAACGTCATTGAGAACTTGGAATTTGTTTGATATCTTATCCCCACTCATCTTTGTATCTTTATTGCACTGGAAATATCTGTGATGTATGTCTTGTTTGGAAACAAACATATTCCATTCATTCATTGTATTTCTTTGTGACAACAGAAATAACCATTTTTTTCATCCCTGTTTAGCTAGCATCATTACTGCTCGGTTCCGTCTCAAATACACCAAGAGATAGTAACGCCACGTGGAATTACTTTTGATCAGAGCAGCTCTTGCACTCCGCGTCCTCAATATTTGCTGGATATATTCCAGTCTCTGTCTTCCTCAACAATATTTATGCTGTATTCCATGTAGGTTATTCCTTCTACATCTACATCTACATTTATACTCCGCAAACCACCCAACGGTGTGTGACGGAGGGCACTTTACGTGCCACTGTCATTACCTCCCTTTCCTGTTCCAGTCGCGTATGGTTTGCGAGAAGAACGACTGCCGGAAAGCCTCCGTGCGCGCTCGAATCTCTCGAATTTTACATTCGTGATCTCCTCGGGAGGTATAAGTAAGGGGGGGCAATATATTTGAGACCTCATCCAGAAACGCACCCTCCCGAAACCAGGACAGCAAGCTACACCGCGATGCAGAGCGCCTCTCTTGCAGAGACTGCCACTTGAGTTTGCTAAACATCTCCGTAACGCTATCACGCTTACCAAATAACCCTGTGACGAAACGCGCCGGTCTTCTTTGGATCTTCTCTATCTCCTCTGTAAACCCGACCTGGTACGGATCTCACACTGATGAGCAATAATCAAGTATAGATCGAACGAGTGTTTTGTAAGCCACCTCCCGTGTTGATGGACATTTTCTAAGGACTCTCCCAATGAATCTCAACCTGGCATCCGCCTTAGCAACAATTAATTTTATATGATCATTCCACTTCAAATCGTTCCGTACGCGTACTCCCAGATATTTTACAGAAGTAACTGCTACCAGTGTTTGTTCTGCTGTCATATAATCATACAATAAATGATCCTTCTTTCTACGTATTCGCAGTACATTACATTTGTCTATGTTAAGGGTCAGTTGCCATTCCCTGCACCAAGTCCCTATCCGCTGCAGATCATCCTGCATTTCGCTGCAATTTTCTAATGCTGCAACTTCTCTGTATACTACAGCATCATCCGCGAAAAGCCGCATGGAACTTCCGACACTATCTATTAGGTCATTTATATATATTGTGAAAAGCAATGGTCCCATAACACTCCCCTGTGGTACGCCAGAGGTTACTTTAATGTCTGTAGACGTCTCTCCATTGAGAACAACATGCTATGTTCTGTTTGCTAAAAACTCTTCAATCCAGCCACACAGCTGGTCTGATATTCCGTAGACTCTTACTTTGTTTATCAGGCGACAGTGCGGAACTGTATCGAACGCCTTCCGGAAGCCAAGGAAAATGGCATCTACCTGGGAGCCTGTATCTAATATTTTCTGGGTCTCATGAACAAATAAAGCGAGTTGGGTCTTACACGATCGCTGTTTCCGGAATCCATGTTGATTCCTACAGAGTAGATTCTGGATTTCCAGAAATTACATGATACGTGAGCAAGAAATATGTTCTAAAATTCTACAACACATCGATGTCAGAGATATAGGCATACAGTTTTGCGCATCTGCTCGACGACCCTTCCTGCAAACTGGAACTACATGTACTCCTTTCCAATCATTTGGAACCTTCCGTTCCTCTAGACACATGGGGCACACGGCTATTAGAAGGGGGGGGGGATTTCTTTCGCATACTCTGTGTAGCATCGAACTGTTATTCCGTCAGGTCCAGTAAACTTTCCTCTGTTGAGTGATTTCAGTTGCTTTTCTATTCCTTGGACACTTATTTCGGTCGTGAGAGCATTTAGAGAAAGAACTGCAGTACAGTTTTCCTCTGTGAAACAGGTTTGGAAAAAGGTGTTTACCTCTGTTGCAATGCCATTATCATCCCAGAGTGTCTGGATATGCTGTTTCGATCCACTTACTGATTTAACGTAAGACCAGAACTTTAAAGGATTTTCTGTCAAGTTCAGGCCCCTGACTCATTCCAGTTTACCAACGTGAAATAGGAGAAAACCTGATTATAAAATATTAGTACAAAACAACATTACTGAGATGCAATGTTTTTGAATAACCCTAATAATATTAACCACCTAACCAAACTGTCAATTTGCGCCGCCGCATTCGAAATCTGTCAGTCAGCACCTAGTCGAGAACAAGGAACAAGTTGTTGTGGTCTTCAGCCAAGAGACTGGTTTGATGCAGCTCTCCATGCTACTCTATCCTGTGCAAGCTTCTTCATCTCCCAGTACCTACTGCAACCTACATCCCTCTGAATCTGCTTAGTGTATTCATCTCTTGGTCTCCCTCTAAAATTTTTACCCTCCAACCTGCCCTCCAATTATAAAATGGGTATCCCTTGATGCCTCAGAACATGTCCTACCAACCGATCCCTTCTTCTAGTCAAGTTGTGTCACAAACTCCTCTTTTCCCCAATTCTATTCAATACCTCCTTATTAGTTATGTGACCTGCCCATCTAATCTTCAGCATTCTTCTGTAGCACCACATTTCGAAAGCTTCTATTCTCTTCTTGTCCAAACTATTTATCGTCCATGTTTCACTACGCTCAATACAAATACCTTCAGAAACGACTTCCTGACACTTAAATCTATACTCGATGTTAACAAATTTCTCTTCTTTTGAAACGCTTTCCTTGCCATTGCCATTGCCAAACTTGTCGTTTGTCATCACGCGAAGGGGAAAACCTGCAGGGAAATTGCCGCAATAGTGAACATGAAGAAAATTACAGTTCACGACGTTATTAAACGGTTCGAGAAAGAAGACCGATTGGAATTCCGTTGCAGTACAGGACGGCCACGGACATTTTCACAGAGAGATGAACGTGTGATTGTGCGAAAGGTACAACAAAATCCTAAAATATCTGCCACACGAACTGCAAGTGAGGTGGAGGGAGACCTTGGTATAAAAGTTCATCCCGAAACCGTGCGGAGAGTACTACGACGATCGCAGTACCATGGTCGAGTGGCACGGCGAAAGCCATTCATAAATGCAGTGAACCAGAAGAAACGTATGCAGTTTGCGAGGGCATACGCCGAATACGATCAGGCTTGGCGGAATCGGGTGATATTTTGCGACGAATGAAAATTTACATTATAGCAAAGCGACGGAAAGCCAAACATGTGGCGAAAGGCCAATGAAGAGCTGAATCCCAGGAACCTACAAACCAACAGTAAAGTTTGGAGGTGGGAGCATCATGGTGTGGGAATGCATGTCCGGCAATGGTGTGGGTAATTTAGTGTTCATTGATGATACGATGAACAAGGAAGCGTATTTGAATATACTGCGAGGACATTTGAAGCAGAGTGCACGACATTGCGAACAACTTTCACTTTTATCAGGATAATGATCCCAAGCATACCGCGCATATCGTACGAATGTGGTTGCTCTTCAATTGCCCGAAAGTATTGCACCCCCCTCCCCAATCACCAGACCTTAACCCAGTCGAACATTTGTGGGATAAATTGAAACGGACCCTCGGCCGGCCGGAGTGGCCGAGCGGTTAAAGGCGCTACAGTCTGGAACCGCACGACCGCTACGGTCGCAGGTTCGAATCCTGCCTCGGGCATGGATGTGTGTGATGTCCTTAGGTTAGTTAGGTTTAAGTAGTTCTAAGTTCTAGGGGACTTATGACCACAGCAGTTGAGTCCCATGGTGCTCAGAGCCATTTGAACCATTTGAAACGGACCCTCCGCGCGGACAACATCTATACGAAGGAGACCTTGAAAGAGAATCTGCGCCAAGAATGGGCAAATATAGGCCCAGATTTCACGAAAAAACTCGTGGAAAGTATGCCTAGTAGATTGGAGGAGGTATTGAAAATGAAAGGTGGACCCACAAGGTATTGACATTTTCGTCGTACAACTTATGAACATTCATTGGACAGTGTCCGAATACTTTTGTAGCAGTAGGGCGTGCAGGATGTTTCATTTTTGTTGTTAATTTTTCTGTTATTTATGTTTTGGAAACGAAATAATACAATAATTCTTTTGTAATTAATGTTGTGACGCATATATTGCTAATAAATATGTTTGGGTTTCATAGTCAGTGTTTCTAGATTACTCATTGTGAAACTTCCCACTGTCCGAATACTTTTGCGAGTGAGTGTATATGAGTGACCCATTTTGTGTCTGTAGCGTAGTTACCCTCGGGACACACAAGAAATAAACAACCTCGCGCACTGAACGCCAATCGGCGTAGACGTAAACAGCTGTCCACACTGCTTCACTGCTGGAAGCAAACTGAAGACATGAAACTTCTTAGCAGATTAGAACTGCGTGCCGGATTGGGATTCGGATTTAGAATCTTTGCGTTTCGCCGGCAAGTGCTTTACCAACTGACCTACCCAAGCAACTAAGGCTGATAATAAACTTTTCTGGCAGATTAAAACTGTGTTCCAGACTGAGACACGAGCTGGGAACCTACCGACAGGGCTACCCTATCAGTAGAAACTCAGACGCAGAGTGAAAATCTCAGTTTGGCAACGTTCACCAGCCTGTGGCTAAGCCATCTTCGCAAGGAAATTTCTGTGATGTTTGGAAGGTAGGACAAGAAGCAATCTGTCTTCTTTTTCTTGTGCCTTTTCCCCACGTAGGATCGGGGTCAGCATAGTTATTAACCGATTCGGCATAATTAATTTAAGGGTTTGCGAGATGCCCTTGCTGTCGCCACCCCCTTACCCCCTGGGAATGAATATGAGTAATCCAGCTGTTTGCGTGTAGTGTTATTCATGAGAAACTGAGGGAAAGTTTTAGATACAATTAATAGTGAGCTTCTGGGCTGATGTTTCCATCACATCCATAAGAAGTGAAAACGCTGACGAAATTTGTATTTTACGGAGTATCAGAGCGGGTTCTGTAAAATATAATAGCATCAAAGGGCGCAGTGGACGCCGGAATTCGAACTGGGCTATAAGTAGCTGCATGAGACCAACAATACCTCGCAGCCTGGTTGGTGTCTAGGCAGGGAGTACAGATTAATAGGAAAAATAGCAGCAGCTGTAGAAGACGCCTTGGTCGGTCGTCGAAATATTGTGCAGAAACTGCATAGAATAACTCCTCCGTGCACCTGTAAGCTCCTTATAAATCAATCACGCCGAGAAAACCTGAGAGATCACATTTTTTAAAAATATTTTCCAGTGATCTAACTGAAGCGGGACTTGGGTACTATCTTGGCATTCACCTAAGGGGATGGGGGAAACCACCGGCACAGCGACCATCGTCGTTTATATTCCGGACGGATTCGATCTCGAGCCGACGCACTTCCCTGTCATGAAAGCGGCGCTTTAACATGTACGGCTACTTTTATTTTCTTACCTGCTTCCTTCCTACTTTCTTCAGACCGTCCTTCCTCTCGCCGTACTTGTCTTCTAGGCCAGACGTCAATGCTTAATTTCTGATGAACTTATATTTTGGTAAAATGTTAAATGAAAACCATGTCTCTTCGTTCCCCGACAATGGGAACAGTCTCACCTCAGTGACAGCTTCAGAGATCTTGTTCGGAAGATATTTGTTTACCAGTTTACTCCACAATCTGTTCATGATCATCCACTGCATCGGTTTCCCATATTTGTTTTTTCTTAAATCTGAGCATGCTACTCGTCATATTGGTTGCTGCAGATTGCGGTGAACGTATCGCCGACTAGTAGAAATTAAGTTAATCACTTCTTCTGTTTGATAAATTCGTTTATACAGACTTAAAAGTACGAAAAAGAAAAATATAGGTATCTTCTTCTTTCGTTAGGATAAAATTTTCCTCCAAGAAAGCTTTCAAAGGACATTAAAGTGCTTATGATCTGTGTATTTCACAGGGAATATGTGTTACCTTTCCAGGTACTATAAAAAAAAAAAAGAGGCGACATAGGAGAAGAAATGAATCAAAGGGCAACTATTTATCTTGCGTTTCGACTATCCCGGCGGACGATGAGGTGATGGCGGAAGTAAAGCTGTGAGAATGGGTTCTGAGTCGTGCTAGGGTAGATTAGTCGCTAACGCACTTTCTCGGGACGGGAAAAGGTCCCGGGTTGAGTTCCGATGTTTCTATGAGATTTCTTCCCTCTTCGTATCAGCTCTTTAGGCTAGGTTTAAATACTAGTACAGCACTGTTTCGATCTTCTGCCAGTGCCAGGGAGGTCAAGAATAATAAAATGAGAGTGGCGTTAATAAGCAAAACAGCTACTGCTGCCTGTCGTTTTGCTTTTCAACGGTGCATCATCAGCCAGTGGTCAGTGTTTGCCAGAATTCAGTACGTGAGCGAGTAAGTCGCATACCCATAAATCAGTCGTTTAAGAGATACATCTACATCTATACTCTGCAAGTCACCTTATGGTGGATGGCGGAGGGTACTTTGTGTGCTGCTGTTACTTTCCCGTTTTCGTTTCCCAGTGGCGGTGGTAAGCGGGACGAATTAATCGTTGGAGAAGCTCTGTGCGAGCTCGAATATCTCTCCTTATTGAAAAATCATGATTTGCACACAGCTATATTGTCACTTTATTACACAACCAGATTCAATCGTAAGCAAATCTCACTCAGATATCTACATAGAACGGTAAGACCAAAATATATCACAAGAAGTAATTACAGACACAGTGGAGTAGCTACACATTGTGACGCTATAATCAGACATATAGCCATAACCCCTATCTAGCCTCATTTCAAAAACCACGTCATTTCAACAGTGCACCTGGAGCACATATAGCATTTTGAAGACCTGTGGCGAAGTAGATGGTAAGAACAGGAAAGTGATCTCCACTCACGAACACATCGACGACGACGGAAGACCGGTATAAAATATGCTATAAAGGACCAAACAACTCTCTATGATTTACATCTCAGGTATCACCACGAGAAGTGGTATCCCCTTCCTATCGTTGAATCCATCATAAAAGGAGAAGGAGTATTTGAAAAAAATGATCATTATAACATTATAACGGTTGAACATACCATTTTCTCAACTCTCACAAAAATCTGTAAGTGACAGATGATCGTAGTGGATCGGATTATTATGTAACACAGAATGTTTCGGAAGAATGAACACAAAATCAAGTCTAACCACTAACAGACTTTTGCAAACAATTTACAAAACAAACTGCAAAACGATTTAGAAGAAATATCGGAATGGTGCGAAAAGTGGCAGTTGACCCTAAATAACGAAAAGTGTGAGGTCATCCACATGAGTGCTAAAAGGAACTCGTTAAACTTCGGTTACACGATAAAGCAGTCTAATCTAAAAGCCGTAAATTCAACTAAATACCTAGGTATTACAATTACGAACAACTAAAATTGGAAGGAACACATAGAAAATGTTGTGGGGAAGGCTAACCAAAGACTGCGTTTTATTGGCAGCACACTTAGGAAATGTAACCGACCTACTAAGGAGACTGTTTACACTAAGCTTGTCCGTCTTCTTTTAGAATACTGCTGCGCGGTGTGGGATCCTTACCAGACAGGACTGACGGAGTACATCAAAAAGTTCAAAGAAAGGCAGCACGTTTTGTATTATTGCGAAATATGGGAGAGAGCGTCACAGAAATGATACAGGATTTGGGGTGGAAATAATTAAAAGAAAGGCATTTTTCGTTGCGACGGAATCTTCTCACGGAATTCCAATCACCAACTTTCTCCTCTGAGAGCGAAAATATTTTGTTGACACCGATCTACTAGGAAGGAACGATCACCACGATAAAATAAGGGAAACCAGAGCTCTTACGGAAAGATATAGGTGTTCATTCTTTCCGCGCGCTATACGAGATTGGAATAATAAAGAATTGTGAAGTACCTCTGCCAGGTACTTAAATGTGATTTGCAGAGTATCCCTGTAGATATAGATGTAGATGTTTCCCTAATTTTGCCATTGCTCCAGTTTTACTATCCCGGTCTTTTCGTGAGATATACATAGAAGAGACAATGTACTGATTCATTCTTCTAGAACTGCACGCTGTCTGAGCTTTAACGGTAAACCACAGAGTGATGCGGAACTCCTCTCTTGCAGCGTCTTCACTGGGGTTTGCTGAACACCTGGGAAAAGCTTTCGTACTAAGTGAATCTGTAACGAAACGAACTGTTCTTCCTTAGATCTGCTCTACTTTCTCTAGTAATTCTATCTGGTACAGATGCCAAACTGACAAGCGGTATTCAGTTATTAGTCGTACAAGGGTTTTTGAGCTACCTCCTTTGCGAACGGACTACATGTTCTTTGGATTCTTCCAGAGAATCCGTCTCACATCTGCCCCATCTGTGGTTAATTTTCTATGGTCGTTCCGCTTTGAATCGCTCCGTACGTATGCTCCTAGACATTTTATGGTTGTGACTGCTTCCAGCGAGTATTCTGCAGTCGTGTAATTATACAGTAGTGTGTCTTTCTGCCTATTTATGCGTAGTTCGTTGCATTTGTTTACGAGGAGAGTAAACTACAAACCCGTGCACCAAGCGCCGAAACTCAGAAAGTCCTTCTGCATTTTGCTACAACTTTTTATCTTTACAACTTCTCAGTAAACAACAGTATTATCCGTGACATGCCTCAAGGAACCTCTAATGATACTCACTAGATCGTTTATACACTTACATGATGTGAAAAGTACTGATCCAATTAAGTAGTATATCTAGAGAACTTTTGGTCCACGGTATAAAAACTTGTGACATCACATGATCCGACATATATATACTTTTCGCATATACATAAAAACAAACTCGCAACAAAAATATTAATGTGGAGTAATCAAATTTCGGAAATACATTTGACCAGGTGACATATGTAAGTCATTAACATTGCAAGATCACAGGTACGTACGTATGAGATAACCCATTCCAAATGTGCAATCCTGGTACATTAATAATTTAATAACCGCCAGTATATTGAACAGAAGCATGCAAACGTCCGTGCATTGTGTTGTATAGGTGCCAGACGTCAGTTTGTGGGATAAAGTTTCATGCCTGTTGTATTTCGTCGGTCAAAACGGTTAATTCTGTTTGTAGATGACGCTGGAGTTGTCGTCTGATGTCCCATATGTGCCTCACTGGATACAGATTTGGCGGTAGAGTAGTCCAAGGCAACACACAGACACTCGGTAGAGTATGTTGGGTTACAACAGCGGTATGTGAGTGAGCATTATCCTGCTGGAAAACACCCCCCAAGGGTGTTCACGAATGGCAGCATAATTGGTCGAATCACTAGATTCATGTACAGATTTGCAGTCAGGGTGCGCGGGATAACCACGAGAATGTTCCTGCTGTCATACGAAATCGCACCCCACATCATAACGTCAGCAGTAGGTCAAGTGTGTCTAGCAAGTGGACAAATTGGTTGCAGGCCCTCAAATGGCCTTCTTGTAACCAACACGCAGCCATCACTGGCAACGAAGAAAAATCAGCTTTCATTGTCTGGCTCGGAGCTGTCATTTCAATTATCGATCTGTAACTGATCATCTCATCACCGTGGTGCCAAATGCAACTCAGATTGCACCAGTATGTACTTATTTGATCTGGTCATCTACACTCATGCTTATAAATTAAGGATAATTGCAGAATGTGGTGCCACAAAACGTGGCACTACACAAAACTGGCACTAATAGCATAGGCACATAGGGAACACACACGACACAGATCTGTAAGTCCAGGGTATTGGTGATAAGTTGAGAAAACCGTCCCGAACCCATGTGCTACAAAACGCCACTGTTTCCTGCGCATGTACCCCAACGTCAGTATGGGATATGATCACCATGCATACGTACACAGGCCGCACAACGGGTTGGCATACTCTAGATCAGGTGGTCGAGCAGCTGCAGGGATATAGCCTCCCATTCTTGCAACTGTCGAAGATTCTAAATTGTCGTAGGGGTTTGAAGACGTGCAGCGATACGTCGACCGAGAGCATCCCAGACATGCTCTATGGGGTTTAGGTCTGGAGAACAGGCAGGCCACTCCATTCGTCTGATATCTTCTGTATCAAGGTAGTCCTACACGATGGCAGCTCGGTGGGGCCGTGCATTATCATCCATCAGGAGGGAGGTGGCACCCACTGCTCCCCTAAAAAGGCGGACATACTAGTGCAAAATAACGTCCCGATACACCTGACCTGTTACAGTTCCTCTGTCAAAGACATGCAGGGGTGTACGTGCACCAATCATAATCCCACCCCACACCATCAAGCCACGACCTCTATGCAGGTCCTTTCCAAGGACATTAAGGGTTGGTATCTGGTTACTAGTTCACTCCAGATGAAAATCCGGCGAGAATCAATATTCAGACTATACCTGTACTCGTCTGTGAACAATGGGAACTCGTAGTTGGCAAGAAGGTAGCTAGGAAGAGGAGGTATTCAGACAGTTTTACTTTGCGTACATGCAATAGATACGACCAACTATCAGAGTTGAGTGGAGAGGAGCCTCGTGTAGCCGTAGATGTAGGTAACTTGCAGCAGTCCTCAGCAATTAGGAGGCCTAGGTTAGTTTCAAAGTCTACCAGAAAGAAGGTTCTGCTGCTAGGTAGTTCCCACGGTAGAGGTGTGGGCCAGCAGTTGCAGGAAGTGTTGGGGAGTGAGTACCAGGTCACCAGCATTGTGAAGCCTAGTGCAGGGTTGCCTCAGGTGACTGAAAGCATAGGGGAGTTAAGTAATAATTTTACGAAAGAGGATCAGATAGTGATAGTGGGTGAAGCAGGGAACAGTCTCGATAGGGACGGGGAATATGATGTCAGTGGTGACTTGGTTAAGATAGCTACTCAAATTGGTGGCACTAATGTGCATTTCGTACAACTGTTTCAGCGTCATGATCGGCCTCACCTTAATGCGGCTGTTAGGCGCGTTAATGTGGGGCTGGGGAGGGCACTGATGGCGGAGGGCATGGATCACATCTCAGTGGTGCCAGTTGGGTCTATCAGTAGATGGGGTTTCACTAGGCATGGCCCGCACCTCAATAGGTATGGGAAGGGGAGGCTAGCGAAGCTTATAGGTGACAGTGTAGTGGGTGGTGGTGATGGTAGTGGTATCACTCATGGAAAAATTCCTGTAGTAGTTGGTGTTAGAGCTGCACCTTTTTTAGACTGAAGTCAGCTGATAGGTATACCTGCTTAAAGGAAGTGCCTCTAACTAAGGGCTCACCTCCAGAGGATGTAATGTTTCCTAGTAGAGAAGGAATTAGCATATTTCATCAGAATATAAGAGGTATTAGAGATAAAGTTAGTGAACTGCTAATAGATGTTAACTCTGAAATTATTGGTATATCTGAGCATCACTTAAATAATTTGATAATTCAGAGGCTTCTTTTACCAGGCTACAGATTAGCTGGCTGTTTCTCAAGGAGTTCCTTGTGGGGTGGGGGAGTGGCTCTGTACGTAAAAAACAGTATTTCATTTGAGTCCATAGACGTATCATGACACTGCACTGAACAGATATTTGAAAGTTGTGCAGCATTAGTTGAATTTAGTGAAACTAAACTTCTAATTGCTGTTGTTTATAGGTCCCCTAACTCCGACTTCAGAGCATTCTTGCTTAAGCTAGAGAGAGTTCTTGATTCACTTTGTAGGAAGTACCAGAAAGTAGTTATATGTGGTGACTTCAATATTAATTTTATATATGATTGTGCAAGAAAAAGTATGTTGGTAGGTCTCCTAAATTCATATGATCTGATGCAAACTGTGTTTTTTTCCAACTAGGGTGCAGGGGAACAGTAGCACAGTCATAGACAATATTTTTATTCATTCTTCATTACTAGATGGGCATTCTGTTAGTAAAAGAGTGAATGGCCTTTCAGACCATGATACACAAATTTTAACACTAAAAGGTTTTTGCACTCAAACCAATGTCGTATTTAATTACAAACTAAGTAGGAAAGTAATCCAACAGCAATAGAGAGTTTTTCAAAACTTGTCAAGGAACAAGGGCAAGATGTTTATAGTGCCGATAATATAGATGATAAATACAATGCTTCCCATAACAGATATTTCATGCTCTTTGAGAGTTGCTTTCCATTAGAACATTCTAAACGGGGTACTAGCAGTAATGGACAGCCCGGTTGGCTGACTAGTGGGATAAGGATATCATGTAGAACAAAGCGGGAATTATATCAAAATGTTAGTAGTAGTCACAATCAAGCTACAGTGGCCCATTACAAACAGTATTGTAACGTGCTTAAAAATGTTATTAGCAAGGCAAAAAGTATGTGGTATGCAAATGGAATAGCTAATTCACAGGATAAAATTAAAGCCATATGGTCAGTTGTGAAGGAAGTGTCTGGTCAGCAGCACAAGGTTGATGATATAAAGTCAGTTCGCAGTAATAATATTTCTGTTACTGATAAATCAGATATATGTACAGTATTTAACAACCATTTTCTGAGCATTGCTGGTGAATTAAATAAAAATTTAGTTTCAACAGGAAATCATATAAATTTCTTAGCAAACGCCTTTCCGAGATTGACGTCTGAAATACTCCTCTGTGATACAGACAAGAGGGAGATTGCGTCAATAATTAAATCACTGAAGACTAATGACTCTCATGGTTATGATGGAGTGTCTAGTAGAATATTAAAGTACTGTGCTGCACATGTTAGTCCTGTATTTAGCCATATTTGTTATTTTTCCTTTAGGAATGGTCAGTTTCCTGAGCGATTAAAGTACTCAGTAGTAAATTCGCTTTATAAAAAGGGAGAAAGGGATAATGTAGATAATTTTAGACCTATTTCTATGCCATCAGTGTTTGCAAAAGTTATTGAAAAGGCTGTGTATGTAAGGTTGATTGATCATTTTATATCACACGATTTGCTATCAAATGTACAGTTCGGCTTTAGAAGTCGTTTGACAACTGAAAATGCTATATTCTCTTTTCTCTGTGAGGTACTGGATGGGCTAAACAAAACGTTTCGAGCGCTTGGCGTATTTTTTGATTTAACAAAGGCATTTGACTGTGTTGATCTCACAATATTGCTCCACAAGTTGGACCATTACGGAATAAGGGGAGTAGCTCAAAATTGGTTCAGCTCTTACTTTAGCAACAGGCAGCAAAAGGTCATTATTCACAATGTTGATAACGGCTGTGATGTGGGATCTGAGTGGGGTACTGTCAAGTGGGGGGTGCCCCAGGGATCAGTGTTGGGCCGCTCCTGTTCCTTATTTATATAAATGATATGCCCTCTAGTATTATGGGTAACTCTAAAATATTTCTGTTTGCTGATAACACTAACTTGGTAGTAAAGGATGTTGCTTGCAACATTGACTCGGTTTCAAGTAGTGCAGTACATGACCTCAGTTCATGGCTTGTAGAAAATAAACTAACGTTAAATCACAGTAAAACACAGTTTTTACAGGTTCTAACACACAATTCAACAAAACCTGACGTTTTAATCTCACAGAATGGGCATATGATTGGTGAAACTGAACAGTTAAAATTCCTAGGTGTTCAGATAGATAGTAAGCTGTCGTGGAAAGCCCACGTTCAGGATCTTGTTCAAAGACTTAATACTACCATTTTCACTATTCGAACGGTATCGAAAGTGAGTGATACTTCGACTCGTAAATTAGTCTACTTTGCTCATTTTCATTCACTTATGTCATATGGTATTATGTTTTGGGGTAACTCTTCCCAATCTAGAAGGATATTTTTGGCTCAGAAACGGGCGGTTCGGGCAATAAGTGGTTTGAGTTCACGAACCTCTTGTCGACCTCTGTTCACGAGCCTGGGTATTTTGACATTGGCCTCTCAATATGTATATTCCTTATTGTCGTTTCTTGTTACCAATATTAGTTTATTTCCAACAATAAGCACCTTTCACTCGGTTAATACTCGGCAGAAATCAAACCTCCATTTGGATCGGACTTCCTTAACTCTTGTGCAAAACGTTATGCAGTATACTGCTGCATCCATTTTCAATATGCTGCCACTCGAATTCAAAAATCTTGGCAGTAATCCACGCGCTTTCAAATCTAAACTGAAGAGTTTCCTCATGGGTCACTCCTTCTGTTCTGTCGAGGAATTCCTTGAAAAATTAAGCTGATTGTTATTGTATTGCTGATAGCGTTTGCTTAAACTTATGGACTGATTTTCTTTCAGGTTCATGAACATTTATTTTTATCTGTTATTACTTTTATGTTGTAAGTTAATGTACTGACACGTCCTATGACCTTGGAGATTTGCTCCTCAATTTGGTCCTACGGAACTTGACATGTAAATAAAAAATAAATAAATAAATCTGGGACCACTGTTCCGATGACCATGTACTGTGTTCTTGACACCAGGCTTTACGGGCTCTCCTGTGACCAGGAATCAGTCGAATGTACCTTGCAGGTCTCCGGACGAATAAACCATGTCTGTTCAGTCGTCTGTAGACTGTGTGTCTGGAGACAACTGTTCCAGTGGCTGCGCTAAGGTCCCGAGCATGGCTACCTGCAGTACTCCGTTGCCGTCTGTGGGCACTGATGATGAGATACCGATCTTCTTGTGGTGTTGTACACTGTGGACGTCCCGTATTGTAGCGCCTGGACACGTTTCCTCTCTGCTGTAATCGTTGCTATAATCGTGAGATCAAGCTTTGTGGAACACGGAGGGCCCGAGCTAAGATATGCTGTTTTTGACCAGTCGCCCTCGTATTCTACCCCTCATAATGACGTCCATATGTGTTCTTTGAGCCATTTTCAACAAACAGTCACCATTAGCACGTCTGAAAACATCTGCACACTTACTCGCTGCACCGTACTCTGACATGCACGGACACACCTCTACATATGTGGACTGCTGCCAGCGCCACTGTGCGACGACCGCAGCTCAAATGCAACGCGTGGCCATACCCCTAGGTGATTTAGACCCGCAAACCACCAAGCAGAGCGTTGTTTCACCATGTATCAGAATTATCCCTAATTTATGAGCATTAGTTTAGAAACAGATTCGTACCATTGATTCTCAACTATCTGTACTACAATAACCAAATACATTTTTTATTCTTTGATAGCTGACAGTATTTTCTTCTTTGATAGCTGACAGTTTTTTTCTTTTAACTAACACTGATTTTCACTGTAGGTATGCCCTGGACCCATGAAAATTTGTAGAACAAGCATTGAACTCAAATCTCCGATCATATACACAGAAAGAAATCTGATCGTGAGGCTATCATCTTAAGTGGTTTTTAAATGATACCCCACAAAAGTTTCACCATGTATCAGCATTATCCTTAATTTATGAGCATAAGTGTAGATCTCTGCACCACTGTTAGTCACCCAAAGACGATTCTAGTTCGGTATTTACACCACACTCAGTGCAGGGCACAATGGTTTCTCACTTTATTTTATTTTAGTTCTCCGTATCCGGAAACCAGGTCACAATATTTCAGCCTAGTATAGGGTTACGTCCAAGGCTTCTTTCTTGTCCAGCCATAAATCGTCGGGGTTGCACCTATAAGTGCAGTTTGGGCAGCGAGCAGATGCTCCATATCCTGCACAGAGCCACAGTCACACTTACCATCCGTGGTTCCCAGACCTCAGCTAATTATATGTGTCTTCAGTGGGGCCACCCCTGTCCTTATTCGGTTCAGTGTCCTCCATGTCTTCCAGTTTTCACTGAATCCGCTGGACACTTGCTGTGCAGGTGGAAATCAGCTGGTAGTTCTTCTATTAACGTGGCTAAGAACCTTTTACGGGATTTCACTTCCAAAAGGGATGCCGGTCGTCAATAGTTTGTCTGAGCCTCTCTGTGAATTCATGTGATGTTCTCCGAGAGTTGGTATTCGCAAACCCTGCAGTTCTCTATAGTTTTGATAGGTAATTGGGTTTCATAGATCCCATTGTTAATCGACATGTTTCATGAAGACTAATGTCAACCTTCTTTGCGTGGGTTCATCTGGACCATACTGGGCAACACATTCGGGTGTAGAGAAGCATAAGGCTTGTGCTGTGGTTCTTAATATGGAAGGCATTCTACAGCAACATCATCAGATAATAGCATGCCGGCGTCCCCTGGAAACGTTATCAATAACGATAACGGCCAACACTTCCACCACCGGAAACGAGAAACCGGAAACCTTGGAATGGTTTCTCAAATTAAATGCCAGAATGTTATTTCCACGTCTAAATTGTACGTATTATTGTTCTGTAACAGTACAAAACACATGTGACTCATATAGGCACAAAACGAGGATTGCCATTTTTTCATCAACCGACTTTCAATTCCCATAACAAGCCACTTTCAACTACTCTTCATGATCGTTGTCCAGAAGTTGTAACCTCCCCCTCACTTATCGACCTTAATGACAGTGAAAAATTACACTGTGTGTACCTAATGGAAAGCAATTGTCACCGAAGTTAATTTGTCGCTAAAGAGGGAGGAAAGGGTTACATCTAAATGAAAGGAAAAATGCAAATGAAATTGGTGGAAATAAATTTTGAGAAAAGGGTAAAATTAATAAAGAAAGTAAATGTGCAGTCATTACGTTAACAATTAATTGGCGTTAATTAGATGTTTGAGATTTGGGGAAAATTACGGTCGCCAGTCCTATGGACAACTACTATAACAACTGAAAATGAAAGATTAATGCACATATAATTAGCACTAAAAGCGTGGCAACTGAAGGTTGACACGTGTTTTGTGAAAACTGAATGTTTGTCAGAAGTAATAAATTTCGGTATACTCTGACTTCATTTAGCAAAAGAATTAATAAAACCGGAAAATTGAAAGTTAATTTAGTGACTAAAATTAATAGTGAATTTTGTTTCTGATGCACTACGAAATTAAATAAAATAAAATTAGTCTTGGGCTACCTCAACAATCATTCCAAAAGCTACTTCGATCTACACAATTTAGAAATAAGAGATTTAACTTTGAACTTGAATTAAATGATTCTGAACAATTAACAGTAGTAAAATTTAGTACGTACCAAGCTGAGCTGCAGTCACAGGTAAGCTAAAATATTGTAACAAAACTAGCACTCTTAATTTGTGCTTGTGTAATCTAAATATTGTAGCCAGCTATGAATATCTTAACTGAACTTTGAAACTAAAGCAGTGAAATCGAATGATATTACTTTAATGCTGGCGTTTAAATTTCAACGACACTCAGGTTCATTCCGGAAAAGGAAGGGACCCTGCTTGGTAATGCAATTGGGACAATGAGCAACAAAGGTTCATGCTACGTTGGTTTAATTTTTCGGGGAAAATTGAACAGTTTGAAAAGCTGAAGTCTGCCATACAGTTCAAAAACTTTACGTGCTTCCAGTCTTCCTTGTTGGTGGATTGAAGGTTTGAAGTCGTCGGTCGAGGAGGTGGCGACAGTCACTCGTTGTCGGCTGTCGCTGTTGCAAAGCTGGATGTTGGTGCGCCTTCTTCTCGACATGGTCACCAGGCGAAACGGGCTCTTGATGTGCGCCAACTAATGCTTCCTGTTCGCGACACTGAGTCAGAAACTATCATCGCAAGTCGAGCGCAATTACATGCTGCCAAACCCCGAAAGCGCGGCAACTCGCGGGAGCGTCACACAACACACCTGCTCCACCGCCCTACTCCAGCCAGACTCCCCTCTGCCCGCGCTCCACGCGGCAGAGTTAACACTACCAAAGATCCTAAACACGTTGGTTCTCCACACGACCTATCGATGTATTCGTTCGATAGCATAGTTTTCCCTAGGCAAGACCCAGCGAGAAAAATACAAATAGTATTTACAAAACAAACCAGTTATACATCGACATAAATATACATCGACATAAATATATATATATATATATATATATATATATATATATAAATAGTAAAACAATTACAATATATAAAGACACAGAAATGTCATGTCTTCAGGTAACAAAATAAGGAAAAATCTATAGTACAATAGATGGAAATAGAAGGATATGCATTTCCGGCATTACAAAGTCCCATGTACATTCTCATAAATATGAGACTTTTTAAGACATTTGGTAAGGTAAAGCATAAGAAAAAGTTCTTGTACTAAATATTTATCATTTTTTTGCCTATGTATTCCCAACTTTTGGTTTAGTGGTAAACATCGCTGCCCCTGGATTACTGGGTCCTGGCTTTGAGTTCCTGTCGAGTTGGAGATTTTCTTCACACAGTGACTGGGTATTTATATTGTTCTCATCTCTTCACCTCACATAGAAAGACTTGTACCAGGCCTCCGAACAACCCCACACGGAGTCTCCCAGCCAATAATGGCATATCGTCACTTCCATTTCTTCTGCATCTCACACATCAAACAATCAGTTCTTAGTAGTATAAAACCTAATTTTCAAATTTAAATATCCATTATGGCGGAAGTTCCGATCACATTCTCGAGATATCACCTGCATTCCAGTGCTTGTATAGGATAGTGGAATGCTGTATACTAATTACGCAAAGCAATGCCCCGGAATATGTAACGCAGGACTAGGGGTGGCACCTGAGGGCCAGTCTTCTAAATTGTGAGGCATAACCAGAAATTACATCATGATCATACGTTTGTCAGTGCTGCTATCTTAGATGTTTATAGTATCCAACTAAACATGATAGTTGCTACTGGTCAACATTCTGTGGTGGTGGAAAGTGTCACATCGCTTCTTTCACATGCTAAACATCCCTCAGCTATTAGGGAATAAGTTGAGACTAAGTGATGAATAAATTGGTTTGTGATTATTATTGGGGAAATTGAACAAGCTTGTTATTGACGTTGGTAACATAAATTACAGCGAAAATGGCATATTCCATAGCAAAAGGAATTTAAATGTACCTGCACGCAATATAGAACAATTTTGGCAGAACATTATGATGCTTAAAACCTGTGAGAAAGGTGGCTCTTAAGAGCAATTAGAGGAGGCACGGCCTGTAATATTAAAGACGGAAATGTTTGGTGCATTTTTAACAATTACCTAGTCTTAAATTCTTAATGTTCATCTCTGCACACTTACATGGAGTCGAAACCACCGTTTCTCTTACGCAAGTAACAGCAAGAGGCATCTTGGAAAAAATATGCTAGGAAGCAGTGGAAACCATATTGAGGGATAGAAAGTCCTGTGGCTATACTATATGAAGTACAACTACCTGGCGCTAGGGTGGATGTACTAGGGGATGAGCTGCCTGGGATATTGCAGCAGCTTTGTGTAGTTGGTTATTACGTTACGGATCTGGATATAATGGTTACTTTGCTGAGAGTTTTAAGAGGATGGAGCTGTGTGACTATCTAATAACAAACGATGACTTCTGTGTGCAATAAGACCACAAAGGTAACAGCAATGAGATTGTGAAGCACAATAAGACAGTTGGAATAGACTGATTAGCGAGGATGAGCTGCATTTGTAGAATAAAGGTATATAGCTAATTTATACGGCAAATAACAAGCCCAGGTGTGAGCAAAGATATCAGTAACTATCTTACGTACTTTGTAAAATGCCCTGATATGTGTCTACAAAACACTTTTTTGCCTTCCTCGGTTAAAGAGCAAGGTATTACAATACCGGAAGTTACGATTAACAGCTACAGAACAGATTATGTGTTTGACCCTGTGGAATACCATCTAAGTTTATGAAATACCAACAAATAGTGTTTAGAATGTGCTCCACTGTACTCTGCGCCAATTGCTTACAGAACAGCTGTTGTTTATGTAAAAGTATTTTGCAGTTTGTCTGCTGGAACAATAAGAAGACAGGAGAGTTGACTGAAGTAGAAGTAAACTATCCTGACAATGAAGACCGAGAAAAGATTGTAAACTATGCTCTGTCTGCATAACGTTTTAACTGTTCACCTGTAAACTATGTGGAAATCGTCAACAAAGGCGGCATCAAAGTCGACTAAGTATTGTACAGAAGTGTTACAGGCAGAGAAACGTATTTTCCTCACTCTAGGTCGTTATTCTTCACAGTACCGCCAAATATAGAAACTGCTGACTTACGATTGTTACCCACAAATAACGTTAATCTTCAGGTCTGAAGAAGATAAGGAAAAGAAAAAAGGTATCTCAAAGGCTTAAACCATTCCATACCAAAGAAATTATTCTACATGTTTTGTAGAACTGAAAAATGAAACTGAAAAAGGAAGAGACTGGCGTGAAAACTGCATATTGGTGTAATTAGCGAAAATAATTATCACGACCGTAAAACATAAACTACTATTAAAAATAGAACCAGCTCTTGCGGATGTGCATAAAGGTTTACAAATTACTTTAAACGATATACTTAGAAAAATCGAGATACGATTGTGGAATACTAGGTATCAACGTTCACTGTAAATACCAGTGTACAGTGCCATGTACTGTAGCATGTACATAAAATGATGAATTTGAGGACGTTTACTTTATTAAAGTATATACAAAAAATTTGTTCATAAGCCTCTGTTCCCATATGAACCTCCGGGAAAAGGATGGGTGTATTGTGTATTGGACTGGACGTTGTGCATCTAGCAACAGGAAAGCCATTTGTGGCATTTAAAGCTCACAAAATAACTACTTTTGACAGTTCACTTGCTAATGTTATAAACTTAAAATTCGATACAGAAATTCTCCAGAATGTTAAGGAAGGTGTGGGAAACTTTAACAATAATGTAATAAAGAAAATAAAAATCAGAACTAAAATTCCTGAACGATCTTAGATAGAAGAAAAACTAGAAGGAAGAGAGTTGACTGTTAAGACCGTACAAGAGGCAGTTTATGGGAAAAAGTTAAATAGTTACATATGTATTAGAATTCGAGAATATACCTTCTTGCATCTGTTGTATTACTGTTTGGAAAAAGAATTTAATGACCTTGCTGTAAAAAGACGGAAAAAATCGCAGTACCATAAAACAATTAATATAGAGTAACGAATTTCCGGAAATATATTTCGTTAGGTAATATATTTAAGTGATTAACATTGCAAGATCGTAGCTTAATGTAAACGAGAGGTAAACCACTGAAAATGTGAAATGATGATACATTAATAACAGGTGTATCACCCAGAATGTTGAATAAAAGCATGCAAACGTGCTTTCAGTCTACTGTACAGGTGCCATACGCCAGTTAGTGGGATGGATTTCCATGTCTGTTGCACTTGACCGATCTATACATGGATGGTTAATGCTGTGTGTGGATAATGCTGGAGTTATCATCCGATGATTTCAAGTATATGCTCGACTGGAGACAGATCTGGTGATCGAGCAGGCCAAGGGAACATATGGACACTCTATAGAGCAGATTGGGTTACAACAGCGGTATGTGGGCGAGCGTTATCCGGTTGTAAAACAACCCCTAGAATGGTGTTCATGAATGGCAGCACAACAGGTCGAATACCCAGATCGATTGCAGTCAGAGTGCGAGGGATAACCACGAGAGTGCTCCTGCTGCCTCACAAAATCGCACCCCAGACCATACTTCCAGTGTGTCTAGCATGCAGACAGTTCGTTGGCAGGCCCTCAACTGGCCTCGTTATAACCAACACACGCCCACCACAGGCACCGAGACAAAACCAGCTTTCATTAGAAAAGACACCAGACCTCCACCCTGCCATCCAATGAGTTTTCACTTGTCACCATTGAAGTCGCAAATGGCGGTGGTTTGGGGTCAGCGGAATGCACACTACAAGGTGGCTCAGAGCTATCATTAATGTAACTGATTTGTAACAGTACGTTGTGTCTCCATGCAGACAACTGCACTCAGATTGCTGCTCCTGTTGCAATACGATGCGCCAGAGCCATATGCCGAAAACGATGGTCTTCCCTCTCGATAGTGACTCATGGCCGTCTGGAGCCCAGTTTCTTGTGACCGTACAGTCTCATGATCCCACTGCCAGCGGTCATGTACAGTCGCTACTTTCCTGCCAAGTCTTCCTGCAGTATCGCAGAATGAACATCGAGCTTCTCGTAGCCCTATTACACGAACTCGTTCAAATTCAGTGGGGTGTTCATAATGGCGTCTTTGCATTCTTGACTAACATCAACTCACCACGTCTAATCTCAGACGTAACGAACACTCACGACCGTTGCAGCGCGTATTTAAAACAACCCTCGTTTGCATCCTCATAGTGGCGCTTCTAGCGCCACTAGTATGTGACTGGCGCGAAATATGAATAGACATCATCTTTCAGATGTAGAAATACGCCTACTAACTTCCACTTGTGTCGCATAACTCCTACTCGGTGTTGCTATTTTTTCCGTCAATGCAGATTTAAATTATAAGTTAAAAATTCAGTTGAGTATTATTAAATCTTGACCAACCAAAAATAAAGCGAAAGATGGTTTCTGTATGAAATGCGTAGGCAATAATTAACAAAGATTTTTTCAAAAATATTTGTTTTCTTATTTGTTATCCTATTAGAGTCCCCACATATTTTTCATTTGTGCGTGTGTCTTTTGGGTGGTATTCTTCAGAAGCACTATCAAGTGGGTGCTTGGCTGATCTTGAAAAGTTATTGTTAATGGGTAGCTGAATGCATATCAACACTCAGTTTGCACCTGCTTGAGCCATACGTCTTTTTCACTTTTGTAGAACTTTCATTCAATCTAAGACAAGAAAAAACTACTCTGAAATGTGCTCTAAGACAAAAACAGGTGCACTGTGGAGGAATTATCTTAATAGGATGGAAATCTGTAGGTGTGACGTACATGTACAGACAAACAAACGATTACAGTTTCAGAAAAGTTGGACGATTCACGCAAGAGAAAGGTTCACAAACTGTGCAGTTCAGCTATCTGTTCACTTCTGGCCCTTGTGCAAGCAGATATTCGGTTTGGCGTCGACTAATGGAGTTCTTGGACATCCTCCTGAGGGACACCGTGCTACATTCTGTGCAATTGTCGCGTAAGATCTCCAGAATCTGGAGATGGTTGGGCGGCCTTGACCATAATGCTCCAAAAGTTGTTGATTTGGGAGACCCGGCGACGTTGCTGGCCAAGGTAGGGTTTGGTGAGAACGAAGGCAATCAGTAGAAACTGTCGCACTGTGGGGCATGTATTAGCTTGCTGAAATGCAAGCCCAGTATGGGTTTCCATGACGGGCAACAGAACGGTCTTAGAATATCGTCGACGTAACACCGTGCTGTAAGGCTGGCACAGATGATAACCAAAAGGCTCCTGCTATGAAATGGTACCCCAGACTATCACTCACGGTTTTCGGGCCGTATGGCGGGGAGACGGCCAGGCTGGTAACCCACTGCTGTCCAGTGGTCTCCACACACGTCTTCGACCTGGAATCTCATTCACTTCACTAAAACTGTGTTCCGTGATGAACCCCGCTTCGAACTGAGCTCCGATGACCAGCGGAGGCGTGTCTGGAGACGTCCCGGTCAACAGTGGTATATGAACCTGACTGTGGCCTGCTATACGACCCAACAACCAGGAGTGATGGACTGGGTTGCCATTTGATTTCGTAGCAGTTCCCATTTGGTTGCGCAGCACCCTTCCAGCACTGCAGTATATTGATAATATTCTACGCTTCGTTCTGTTACCGTTCATGGAAAGCCATCCTGGTCTTACAGTTAAGCAACATAATGACAGCCCATACACGTAGAAGAAGGGCAACAGTCATACCGCAGTGGATACACCGGTTCCCGTCAGATCACCGAAGTTAAGCGCTGTCGGGAGTGGCCGGCACTTGGATGGGTGACCATCCGGGCTGCCAAGCACTGTTGCCATTTTTCGGGGTGCACTCAGCCTCGTAATCCTAATTGAGGAGCTACTCGACCGATTAGCGGCAGTTCCGGTCACAGAAAACCATCACGACGACCGGGAGAGCAGTGTGCTGACCACATGCCCCTCCTATCCGCATCCTCAGCTGAGGATGGCACGGCGGTCGGCTGGTCCCGATGGGCCACTTGTAGGCTGAAGATGGAGTGCTTTGTACACACGGTGAAGGCTTCTACCGCTTGTCTTCGTGCTTACCAAACTCTACCTTGGCCAGCAAGGTCGCCGGATCTCTCCCTAATTGAGGTCGTTTGGAGCATTATGTGCAGGGCACTCCAACAAACTCGGTATAATTACACTCTAAAGCTCCAGTTGGACAGAATTTGGCACCATGTCCCTCAGGAGGACATTCAACAAACCTATCAATCAATGGCAAGCCGAATATCTGACTGCAAAACGGCCATAGGTGAAGCTCTTTCTCTTTAATAAATCATCCAGTTTTTTGTGAAACTGTAATCATTCGTACTGCACTTGCACATCACGTAAAATAATTCTGTTGCATTCGGATAATTCTTTCATGGCATACCGAGACAGATCATCCTGTCTCATTTGACCTTGACAATGCGTAGTGATAGTTACTTTCACTTTCCTTCTACTGGGTCTATCTATGCGCCACCTCCTTACAACGTTAATCTCTTATTACTGGTCCGCTGTATTACACGTCCGTCAAGTGCGCATTATTTTCGACGTTTCTCTCCATATATTACAAATTTTACAGACATTATTGAATACTTCAAAGATTCTAGAGAATGGACACAATTAACAGAGAACGTACTATCTCGTTTCAGTGCGAATGATACTGTCTGAAGTAAGTCTCGACGGGAAGATAAGTTCCAGTTTCTATGACAACACGAAAACAGTTCGTAGTTTTAATTTAATGAATCCATAAAAAAGTACTGTAATCTTCGTACTTCGACTGCAGCACTGTGCACATCCTCACAGAAATACCATATTTAGAGGTCTTAGTTCGAGTAATTCGAGCTAATGACTCTGATATAAAAGAGCACATTGTACAAGTATGTATGTCCGCGCTGTACAGTGGGTGTGTTACGCTTCAAAATGTGCAGCATATTCCCTGAGAGAAACTTGGCGTTCGCTTTTTCTGCTGTTATATTCTGCGAAACTCCTTAATATCAGGCAAGCTGCAATTTGCTTCCCAATGAGACGTTGGGAGCCTTAAATGACGTAATCATCGTATAACTAACATCCGGAACCATTTTTATGAACATTTGGAGGCTGCCATTGCGAGATGATTAATGACTGACTGCCTTGCATTAGCGTTGTCAAATTTTTGCTTCGTAATCTGATTCCGATGTTAATACCGACAGAAGCGTTTCTCTTTTTTCCTAACTCATTTCCTTCTATGATTTTATTTCCCCTACTGTCATTTTACTGGAAGATGGCGGCACTCATACCGGAAACACTCCATGGAGCAACCTTGAGTTAAATGAGGGGGTCTCGAGGAACAGAAACTCTTGAATTCTAAGAAGCACGACAAAATTCAGAAGCCATTTACGTTCTGAATTTAGGACTTGCCATTGTCCTACGCTTTCTTCATATATTGTCCGACAAATATCACTACAGGAGAGTCGACGTCAATGCGTTTTTTTTTAAGTATCTACAAGAATAAAAAATGGGGGAGGCCTCAACAAACGCCTATTTTTTCAGTACTTTGTTGTATAGGTATTTAACGTTATTCTCATTCTACTAGACTTAAAAGTGAACTTGCTGTTTTTTCATCAAATTAGCGTTTGACTCGATAGCGTTGTTTCGCGTAGAGCCATATGGAAAGTCTGTTGCGTTAAGTTATGTAATGAGCAGTAAATCAGTGGACTACAAAGCCTTCAAGTTTACCATCACGGTCCTCAAACCATTGTAATACGTTTCTGGATTTGTGACACGGATGGAATGCAGGTAGCCCTCTGTGACGTTCATACGGCTATCATAGTATCTTGTATTACCTCCACAGGTCCCATGCAAACTCAGCATAATGCTTCCAGAATGATATTTTCATTCTGCAGCGGAGTGTGCGCTGATATGAAACTTCCTGGCAGATTAAAACTGTGTGCCGGACGGAGACTCGAACTCGGGACCTTTGCCTTTCGCGGGCAAGTGCTCTACCAACTGAGCTACCCAAGCATCAAACATAATGCTGCCCCCACCAACATGTGTCTGTGGCGCTGTGCATTTTCCTTGCAGCTGTTCGCCTGGATGACGGCGTATCCTGAGACGACCTTAGACCTGGTGAACAAGAAACAGGATTTATCGATACAAGCGACACGTTTCCATTCATCCAATGTGCAATCTCGAAATGAAGCGAAGCCCATATTCAAAGCTGTGCACTGATCACTGTGCTCTGAAACATTTGTGCCCTCACCAGCATTGTACCCTTTCCTGCGATCTGCCACAGACCGCCGCCTTTCTTGCCTTACATAGCGGGCGAGGCTCCAACCCTTGCGTGATGAGGCGAGGAAATGCTACAGCTTGTCGCTTACTCATGCTTTCATCCCCCTTCAACCACTTTCCAAAGGTGACGACATTAGCAAGCGAACTAGCTGATAGGCTTTCTTCGGTTCCGATTTGCTGATTCCCAGGTGCCGAGTCATAGCTATGCGAACTGTCCCAAAAGTCGCTCACGTCAAACTATTTCCTCATTTGCGTGCCGTACTTCGGTAAAATGATTTCCCATTTGTCTCTGTTTGCTTATATATTTTCCCTACTATGCCCGAAACACCACCAGACTGCCTTCAACTTCGTGGAGGGCTGTGGTCATTGTGGTGTTGTTCGCTGTTGCACACACAACTCCAGGCAACTCGCGCGAGATTCAACAGTTGCCAATAACAAAGGCCTGTACGGTTTACCAGGGGCCACCCGAGCGGTGTGCGCAAATTTCCAGTGAAAGGCCAAGCAGAGGGCAACGGCTCGTTGGCGCCTCCACACCGCTATTTAATTACAGCATCGAGTGTTAACTCTTGTTTCAGCATCCTCACTTAATGTGTTTCTAATATATGATGATCGCCTCGTCCTGGACTGCTTTTTTGCTGGATGTCTTCCTCTACAGTTTTTACCCTCTACAGCTCCCTCTAGTATCATCGAAGTTAAACTCTGGTGTCGTAAGCGATGTACTATCATTCTGTCCCTTCTTCTTGTCAGTGTTTTCCATATATTCCTTTCCTCGCCGATTCTGCAGAGAACCTCCTCATTCCCCTACTATTTTTGACTAAGTTTCCTGCTGCTAGTGTGTTCCTGTCTTGTTGACAGTTCCTCTCCCAATGCAGCCGCATTCCCGAATATAAATGTTGGTGACGATGTGCTTTTCATCCACGCATGTTTCAATGGGTCTCGCCACATAATTAGAAGATTCACAGTTGATGCCGGATTACTAGGGAATATTTGACTTTGTCAGTATGACTTTCTTACATTTTCAGAAATTGTAGATATTAGTGGTTATTCTCAAATGTCAGTTACGCCAAGATCACTTACAAATATTTCTATCGATTGCCAGTTTGAACAGATCAGTGTCATCGGATGACAGCATAGATCTGTCGGAACCGATAATCAATGAAAAGATTTACAGTCGGTCTTGGTGTGCGTGATATTTCAGAATTGTATAACAATTCAGATTGTTAACAGCAGCTGACACAATATCAAACACATATACTTGTGGTTCTCACTAATTCTCCGGTTCTGGGTTCTCAGAAGTCCAAATGTATTTGTTCCCGTGTAGCTGTGGTCGCTTGTCGTCATGGGTAGTCCGACGCTGTAACTATCTCTAATTGAGATTTTGCAGTTACAAGGACATCAGATACTGATTTTGCTCCTAGGTGTTTCTCAAGTAGTTCATATGTAGTGTACGGCAGCAACATCGCATCAAGCAATGTCCGTGTCGACACTTAACGTCAGAGGATTTGACGTCCAACGTGAAGACTAGGCTGAGTGCCGTACACAATTGGCGGCACACCTTGCTGTGCACAACATTGCAGGTACTCATAGCTCTCAGCCGTAAGTGTCGAGGTATACTGTTCCTATTCTAAGATTTTTCCGGATTGTCATCTGGAATACAGTGACTGTGAGCAGTTAGTGGCCAAAACTAAACTACTATTTTGAGGGGCAGATCCATGTGGCAGCTGCTAGGTTCAAGTTTTTCCAAGATTTGAAGGAACCTCAACAAGTTCACAGGAAGTGGACAGCACTGACGAGGTACTGTAAATTCAGATGTACTTGTGGGAAGTGTTATAATGACGATTACTCAAAATGTCAGGCACTAGACATCGTAAAGTTGTTTAGAACGTGTGCTTAAAATCACAGAGTCGCACCAACCCAATAAGGAGCCGTAAGCCTTGGCTGGACACGGTCCCAATCAATGTCAGTCACGCTGTCAGCATACTGATGCCTCACCATACAGCATTAAGTCCTGTCTATAGCGCTTCTGTACTTAAGGATATAATGAGTGTTCTTTCTGGGAATAACTGCTTTTTCTGTGGAAAGCAAGGCCATGTACAGTATGTACGTTTGCAAAAAGACTGAAAGGCGATCAGCAGCCTTTCTTGTTTAGATATGAATGTTATGTCTGCCAAGTATTCCAGTAAAAAGAAACATATTTTACTGTCGATATTTACTAGAATGGAGTCAGAGAAGTCATCAATCATTCAAAGACAAACAAACATTTTTGTGCAATTGCAGATTGCTCGTCATAGTGTTGGACAGAATCTGGGTACCGGAGCCTCGGTTACGTTCCTGAACAGACGTATGTATGAATTGTCGGGCAGTCCTAAGTTCTGAAGTGATGGGAGGCCACATCTTCAGTGTAAACTGGAGATGAGCTTCCTGTACCAGGTGTTTGTAACCTGTCGTGACTTAACGAAAACATCGTCGTTCACAGTGTTGTGCTCACTTTACAGTCCGAATATTTTTGGCAAAGACTCATTTCTTTGGACTCCGTATTCAGCATAACATTCCGAAAGCAAGATCTTCTGTTCCCCGTGACGGTAGCACTAAGTTGTGTGAGAGGTATGGCTATTTGTTTCAGGTAGGACTGAGTAAAGCAAATAATTTCGAAGTCCATGTTACTTTGAAAGACAATGCTAAACTTCGATTTTCACGCAATTGGCTGTCAAATTGTGACTGAACTGCAACGATGGCAATATAGTGGTGTGATTACCACCGTTTCTGCAAGCCAATGGGCCCCGGCCCTTGTGATTACTGAAAAGTCTTTGGGCAGGTTGCATCTTTGTGCGCAATTTAAGTCAATTTTTAGTCTCTATATGGTGGTAGACCCTAGGCCGAATGAACTCACGGATTATTTAGACGAAGTTCATTCCTTTTCAGAGATTGATTTACGAGTCGCTTGCCTGCAGTTGCCCTTAGACGACCAGTCCAAGAGCTTTCTTGACACAAACAGCCATAACGTGGGGTTGTAACTCTTAACGGCTACATTTCGACTACGCATCTGCACCAGCAATATTCCAACGTTTCTCGGAACAACTGACAGCAAACATTTCATCTATTTAAATTACCTGGATGACCTTACGGTTACAGGATGGACTACCGCCAAACATTTAGTTAGTCTTTCCAAATGCTTTCAGACACCGGCCTGAAGTATAACAGAGATAAATGTGCCTAATTTTTTAAGTCGGAACAAGAATAGTTACGCATATTATCTACGATCAGGACATCTACCCTTCACTGCCACATTTATCTGCTATTAGGTATCTCCCAGCACCTCGCAGTGGTAGCAAGCTACAAGTAGTAAAGGGCAAGCTAACCTATTACATTAACTTCATAGCTAACAGAGAGCAAATCACGGCGACGCTGCAGCAGTTACGCCAGGAGACTGCCCACGAGGCGTTCTAAGTGGGCATCTGCCATTGATGTCTGAGAGACAAGCAGTGACTGTAATATGGCGAGTGTTGTCTGTGGCCGAGGCAGAAGTGGAGCAGCTTTGGCTAGTACGGGCACAGATATAGCCAGTCTGCGGAAGAGGGGAGACTACACACGCTCGTTTGTGCTGCGTTCAGGAGCGGCCATCCGTGTACGGGGCCACCGAGTTTAGCGGTTCAGGCGCTCAGTCCGGAACCGCGTGACTGCTACGGTCGCAGGTTCGAATCCTGCCTCGGGCATGGATGTGTGTGATGTCCTTAGGTTAGTTAGGTTTAAGTAGTTCTAAGTTATAGGGGACTGATGACCACAGATGTTAAGTCCCATAGTGCTCAGAGCCATTTGAACCATTTTTTAGCCACCGAGTTGCGACCGTAGAGCCACTTCGGGGTGTCGAGCCGCTTGCAAGGGGGGCACTACGACTATTTTTTACTTGCTTGCCGTCGTGTATGCAGTATGGTGTCCGGACGGATGGATGCGCAAGTACCGACAGTAATTGCAGGTTGTGTGTCTGCTAGTTTTTGCTGCCACGTATCGAGTGCGATGTAGAGACAGATGCTTTGCAATCGCAGGCAACGAGTGCCGGGTCTCTGCCTGCCATCCTCTCACTCTCGTTCACGCTGGTTCATGCTGTGCTTGCCACGTTTGGAAGGATGCGTAAGTTACCGCAACATATTGGCATGGTTTTCGGCTGTGCTTTGTTCTGGACAAATAGCCAACAGCGCGTGATTGTCAGGCCGAAGTCATGTGCAGTTTGTTGTCACGTACCTGGCGTGTTTTCTCTGCGAGGCTGTCTGTGTGCCTCTTACTGCTGCCGCTGTGTGGCGTGTACCTAGAGTATGTGTTAATAGTGTTTAATCAAACTTGTGTGCAGTCACTGTGGTACAGTATTTATTCGTTGTACTTCGATTCGCAGTCATACAAGTGACATGGCTTTAAGTCGTCTTGATTGTTGTTGTCAGTGGTGTCTTTTAGTCATGTTTGTGTTCAGGACAGCACTGTGTTACAGTTTCTTCTACTGCTGATTCGCGTCCTGTTTAATGATATGTGTCACGGAAATTGTATCCAGCGTAAGTGTGGCGTTTCTTTACAGTGAGAAGATGTTTCTTCGTCCATCTCCAATTTTAGTTAATATCAAACTTAGCTTCCCTTTCATTCAGTAAGTATGTGTCGAGAGATGTAAGTAAATCTGATGTTTCTGCGTGAAGGAAGCACTTCCCATTTGCTTGGTTGAAAGCGGCACATATTCAGGTACCACTGTGGAACGTATATGGCTTTCGATGTTGGAAGAACTTTGTGAGAAGATTTTCATATCTCAATCTGTTTTATGATTATCATGTCAGTCTCCACTTTAGAAACAATATAATCAAGCTTCAGTCACTAGTACATAATCTATGCTCTTCGTCAAAGCTTACCAGTGTACTAAAATATGCCTTATACAGATCATGGTATTTAGAGGACCAACGACGACGATTTGACATCCTGCTGAATTTTGTTATGTAATGTCTTCTCCGTTGTGTATATTACGTGAAGAAATTTCTATATTTTATGTACATGATGTAAGAGAAAAAGGTTATGCTCTAAGCTTTTCCTTATAGATTATCATTATTGTACTTATCTTCTTCAGTAATAACGAGTTACTTATCATTTTCAATTAATCGCAATTCACATATGTGAAAGGGTAAACTAGGAAACAAAAAACGTATATATATATATATATATATAACGTAAAATAACAATTTAAAACATAAAACAAATATCTGTGAAATAAATAATTAGAATAGTAATGAACTTATAGATACTTTAATTAGGTGTGTTGAAAATACTCCTACAGCACATTGTGTATATCTTATTTTCCAAAAATTATATTTCATAAACCAGCCTTATTACATGGGGATGTACGTGGGTTGTAAGCTTCTTTAATTTATATTGTAACAAAAGTATTCATTTTTCCTAATTAATTAACTGTGATTGAATATTCAGAAAAATTTCAAATTACTGCAAAGTTGATTGAAGAGTTTTCAAGAACATTACACCTAAAATGCCGAATTACCTATCGGGTTGTGTTTTATTCGTGGAGGTGGAGATTAGTGTTTAACGTCCCGTCGACAACGAGGTCATTAGAGACGGAGCGCAAGCTCGGGTGAGGGAGGGATGGGGAATTAAATCGGCCGTGCCCTTTCAAAGGAACCATCCCGGCATTTGCCTGAAGCGATTTAGGGAAATCACGGAAAACCTAAATCAGGATGACCGGAGACGGGATTGAACCGTCGTCCTCCCGAATGCGAGTCCAGTGTGCTAACAACTGCGCCAACTCGCTCGGTGTGTTTTATTCTTTAAAATTTGAAAATATATCTATCAATTGCCAAGATCGCTGAAATCAATTACATGACGAGTTTTGGCAATTCTCTGTTCCCATCTTCGGATCTGCAATTAAAGGGATCGAAAATGCTAGGATACAGAAACTAATACTGAGTGTTCTAGCAAAAGTGTCGAATACTTTGAGAGGTGGTAGTACTCATCGAAACAAGAAAAATAAGTCCAATGAATATGGGTCCGGAAACGCATACTTTTCGAAATAACCACGTGTTTATTGGAAGTGGTGCGCGATGCTTGGTTGCGGATATTAGTACAGTCGTTGCATCGGCGCTACGTCAAATGTGTCGGTAGAGTGTTATAATGTCTTACCCACTGTACTCTGTCGCCATTAGATGGTTTGCAGTCACTTGTGTGGCTCGAGTCTTGTTGCAGGCTACGTTAGTTTCCGTCGTGTCTGTGTGCCATGTTGTACAGTACTGTCAACACTGGGTACGTATCATGGTGTTTTACCTTCTTCTACAGGCGGTTTCATTTATGTGTTTATTGTTATTGCGCTGTTTGTAAACACAGCTGCCGTAGTATATTTACATTTTCTTCCTTCCACCACTTGTTAGCAATGGAGTCCTGCTAATCGACAAGTGGAATGGCCGATATGATATTCTACTACGATTTCGCAAATGCCCTTGCCCTCTTTGCTGAAAAATGTCCACAGAGCAGAATAGCTTCTGATAAGCTGTTTGTCAGACTTTTCCAGAGTCTGAAGAAGACAGGTACCCACGCACCCGCTAAAACTGACAATGGAAGGTCCCACCAGTCTTCACCCCTGACATGGAGGAGCGAGTGTTTTGTTCAGTGGAAGAAAGCTCTGGGACCAATGTGCGACGATTAGCAGCAGCAGAAAGCGTGTCTCACTGTCTTGTCTGGTGGGGGGGGGGGGGAGGCACTTCATGAACAATTGCTGTACCCGTATAAAATGGTTCAAATGGCTCTGAGCACTATGGGACTTAACATCTGAGGCCATCAGTCCCCTAGAACTTAGGACTACTTAAACCAGTGTGTATGGGCTGATGTAAACCCCCAAGAAATTCAGGAAAGAAGGCATCAACATCGATTCTCAGTCAAAGTATGGGCAGGTGAACTTAATGATAGATTAATATAGTCGTACGTGCTACCACATAGGTTAATGGGGTCTCTTTATCTGGACTTTCTCATTACTGTATTGCCTACCTTGCTGGAGGCTGTGCCATTCTAGCAACGAATACAAATGTGCACCAGCACACATTCGTCACAATGTGAGCGAAAATCTGACGTAGACATTTAAGGACCTCTAGATCGGTTGGGCGGAGGGGGGGAGGGTGGAGGCGGCGGAGTGGAGGGGGACACGCTTGGACTGCTCGTTTCCCAGTCCTCTATCACCTAGACTTTTGGTTAAGGAGACACTTGAAGGAACTGCTCTACGCCACGACAGTCAGCGACGTGAGGATACTACAGGATCGCGTCTTCAATACGTGTCGGCATGTAAAACAATCAGGTATACCGCAAACGGTGTGTCATTCCTTACGCCGGAAGTCAGAGAGGTACATTGTCATGAATGGATGCTACGTTGAACACCGCCTTGAAACGTGTTTATCGCAGAAAATATGCATTTCCGGACCCATGTTTATTGGACTTTTGTATGTTATTCGGCTTATTTTACTTGTTTCAATGAGCACTACCACCTCTCAAAGTATTCGACACTTTCTCTGAACAATCTGTACAGCAACACATCTAACTATACCTAAGATTCCCAATACATGGAATAGCAACATACATATGCTTCCATCATCTTTCTTCACAGTAGGTTTTGCTATATAATGTATGTCCATTTTGTTACTATGAGCTATACTAGAAGTCGGCAAAGCAACTTTAAAATAACACTACTTAAACACATGTTATTGCGCTGATCACAAGTGCTCACGTTTGTCATCACTTTGCAACTGACTGATCTCAGTATAAGCATTCTTAGTGACGTACAAGTATATCAGATGGTGCAGTGGTAGTAAGAGTCGATATAAGGTATGGATGCACTATTCCATGTATTTAAATAGGTCTAAATTATTATCATTATATATAAGCCAAATCAGTATTCCACTCTTTTAAAAGAAACTGTGTAAAATAACTTGCAACATTTATAAAACATAATTTGTACCCAAACTATTTTATATTATTTTAGAAAACTTTTAAAAACGTTGTATAAAAATTCTTAATAAATCCTTAACAAATCTTCCTTTACACAAAATTTCAATCAATATGATAACCACTTAAAAGCTCGATTTATACCTAAAGGTATCATATGTAGGTTAATTTTAATATATGAAGTAATAGGTCGATACCCACAGGCAAAGATAAGGTATTTAATCAAGAATAAGTTCATGGAATTTGCCTGTACAATGGAGATATTTAATGTTTTTGCTTTTGTTGTCAGTTATGTTGTTCACAGAGCTTATCCACAACAACACGTCCTCGACGTCTATGTGGATTATTGTGCATTGTGTGATTGCAATCGCTCTTAAACTGAGCCCATGTCCTAACATTATCAGCTTATTCTTACAAAAGCCTGCACTGGAACAAATAGGTTCACGTAATATTCATCCTGGATGACTGTCAAAAATGCCACCATGTAACAGAATATGGCCAGTATCCAAATCATTATAACTTTAAAAAATCTTTAAGACAGTTTTTCATATGGAAATACGTTATATGTCAATGTATATCCAAGAACATTTTTCCAAAAATATTTTTCTAAAAAATATTATAACCGTTCTTAATATCATATTAAAAAAAACGAACTTAAAACTTCATTTTAAAAAATCTTAGGTATGTCTTACAATGTCATTTGCGAGCTAGCTTTATTACATCCATAAATACTGATAATCAAAGGTGCAGTTAATACAGAGTGATATTTTTCATCTGGAAAATATACATTGTACCTCTTTACCAATGGAGCTACAACTAATATTTTGCATTTTTCTTGGCAAGCCTGCTGTTTGTACTATCTTGTATACAATACTGTATCGTTCGACGTCTAGGTGAGAGCTCATTACCCACTGTCTACCTACAATTTCGTCACCTGATGTCTAAGTGAAATCTCTTCTATCCACATTTAATGTATTAGTATATAATTCATTTATCACATGTGTTTGCAGTTGCTCCTGACTGAACCAATGAGCTATGTACTTGGAAATTTCTTTTCTCTTTTTATGACGTCTAATATATAAATGAAGTTATTCACAATATTTTGTTCGGCGTCTAGGCAAACTCACGTTATTTGAGGTATAAGTGCAACCTTGGCAACCAGGTTTACGTTACATTTCTTACACTGTTTGCTATGATCACTGCACAGTTACAACCCGCTTTTAAATTACAAATGCTTGTAAAATAACCCATGATATAATATTGCTAATCAGTCATAGATATCTGTATGCAATAGTTATTATATTCGAAGGTATTCTCTCTGACCATCATCAATGTGCCATCCAGTATAGTTATATCATCTGGATTAATTTTATTCCATCCGAAATTACTCGGAATTAAAGGCAAAAATTATACACAGAGGGCAAAATTGGGCTATAAATAATACACTCCTGGAAATGGAAAAAAGAACACATTGACACCGGTGTGTCAGACCCACCATACTTGCTCCGGACACTGCGAGAGGGCTGTACAAGCAATGATCACACGCACGGCACAGCGAACACACCAGGAACCGCGGTGTTGGCCGTCGAATGGCGCTAGCTGCGCAGCATTTGTGCACCGCCGCCGTCAGTGTCAGCCAGTTTGCCGTGGCATACGGAGCTCCATCGCAGTCTTTAACACTGGTAGCATGCCGCGACAGCGTGGACGTGAACCGTATGTGCAGTTGACGGACTTTGAGCGAGGGCGTATAGTGGGCATGCGGGAGGCCGGGTGGACGTACCGCCGAATTGCTCAACACGTGGGGCGTGAGGTCTCCACAGTACATCGATGTTGTCGCCAGTGGTCGGCGGAAGGTGCACGTGCCCGTCGACCTGGGACTGGACCGCAGCGACGCACGGATGCACGCCAAGACTGTAGGATCCTACGCAGTGCCGTAGGGGACCGCACCGCCACTTCCCAGCAAATTAGGGACACTGTTGCTCCTGGGGTATCGGCGAGGACCATTCGTAACCGTCTCCATGAAGCTGGGCTACGGTCCCGCACACCGTTAGGCCGTCTTCCGCTCACGCCCCAACATCGTGCAGCCCGCCTCCAGTGGTGTCGCGACAGGCGTGAATGGAGGGACGAATGGAGACGTGTCGTCTTCAGCGATGAGAGTCGCTTCTGCCTTGGTGCCAATGATGGTCGTATGCGTGTTTGGCGCCGTGCAGGTGAGCGCCACAATCAGGACTGCATACGACCGAGGCACACAGGGCCAACACCCGGCATCATGGTGTGGGGAGCGATCTCCTACACTGGCCGTACACCACTGGTGATCGTCGAGGGGACACTGAATAGTGCACGGTACATCCAAACCGTCATCGAACCCATCGTTCTACCATTCCTAGACCGGCAAGGGAACTTGCTGTTCCAACAGGACAATGCACGTCCGCATGTATCCCGTGCCACCCAACGTGCTCTAGAAGGTGTAAGTCAACTACCCTGGCCAGCAAGATCTCCGGATCTGTCCCCCATTGAGCATGTTTGGGACTGGATGAAGCGTCGTCTCACGCGGTCTGCACGTCCAGCACGAACGCTGGTCCAACTGAGGCGCCAGGTGGAAATGGCATGGCAAGCCGTTCCACAGGACTACATCCAGCATCTCTACGATCGTCTCCATGGGAGAATAGCAGCCTGCATTGCTGCGAAAGGTGGATATACACTGTACTAGTGCCGACATTGTGCATGCTCTGTTGCCTGTGTCTATGTGCCTGTGGTTCTGTCAGTGTGATCATGTGATGTATCTGACCCCAGGAATGTGTCAATAAAGTTTCCCCTTCCTGGGACAATGAATTCACGGTGTTCTTATTTCAATTTCCAGGAGTGTATTTTACAATTTTAGACAAATATTCTGGTTATTCGAGCTTATTTACGACAAGGCGTCTTTAGATTTCTAGGTGACATCTCATTACCCAGCGTCTACAAGTAATCTCGTCAGCTGATGTCTAGCGGAATTCTCTTCCATTGTTTGACGTTCATGTACTGTTCTATCACACGGATTCGCAGCAGCTCTTATTGAACGCATGGTCTATTTATTTAACATTTATTGGCCATTTTAATGTGATGAAGAATCGTGTTTACTTATGTCAGTGCATTGAACGACATCTAGGCGAAATCTCAGCACCCGACATCAATATACGATATCGTCTCTCGATGTCTAGTTAAACTCGATTCATTATTTGATACACACAAATAGTTATAAACCCACATAGAATTACCCTTAAACTAATCTGTGATCTCGTATTGCTGTCTCTTCATACTGACATGATATTCTCTGTAGATGACTAGTGATGGAACTTTATTCAGTGTTCATAATACTACAGATCGCTCTCACGCAGACGATATCAGAAGTATATATTTCATCAAAATATCTTATCGACACTTGGGAATGTTCCCTCCTGAGTTGTAAATGCTTTTGCTGATTCCCAAGATCAGAATTTGTGTAACTAATTGACTAAGTTGACCAAATGCAAAAGTCCATTAAATGTGTCGTGATTCATAGTCATAAAATATCTCTTTCCACCAAATGTAATTTGGTTATATGTTTATTAATAAATTTTAGCATGGAAATAAGTGCATTGAAACCCCAACACACATTCCACTTCCCGCCACCTACACGTGATAGACCTCTCACAGCCTCAGCTGAGCACAATGTAATGTGATCCCATCACTTTCGCATCCACAGCAAGCAGGACGTTATAGGCATAGCATGTACGCAGATGCCTTACTCCACACACAGCAGCGAGAAAACTGGAAGCGGGCAGCTTATATTCGTTGCTGGTGACTCCACAGCATCCGTCAGGGCACCGTATTTAGTACACGGCACCGAGGAAATGACGGACCGAGGGCCTGCACTCAATACCGGTTACTCCAGAAAATCTGTGTGGCTGCTGCCACTGAGAAGTGGCAAACAAACAGCTTACGCGCAGATTAGAAATGCACTCGTAGCTTAGCAGTTGCGGCCATAACCGCAATACACAGGATAGGTGTTACACAAGCCACTCCAGCAGATCATGTTTTCCCTTCCTCGTTTGTAGGCAGGCTCTTGACTGAAAGTGCGCCTTACCCGACCAAGCTTGACTTCTGCCTTGCCCACAGACAACAAGCACAATATTGCAATTGCAGGAAGCCTCACTGGTGTAAATTGCTAATTATGTGCTGGCACACCTCAGTAAAATTAAGAGTGCAAAGGGAATTCCACTGTTAATGCAGAGGAAAGAGCAGATTGGTGGGAAGAGTACACAGAAGGCCCCTATGAACAAGAGAACTTGTCAGATGACTTGTTAGAATAAAGTGGAATCTATATGGAAAAAATAGGGGATCCAGTATTATATTCAGTATCTGATAGATGTATGGTGGGCTTGAGATCAAATAAGACAGAAGGGGCAGCTAACATTCCATCGGAAAATCTAAAGTCATTGAGGGAAGTGCCAAACAAATAACTATTCAAGCTGGTATGTAGAATCGGATACTGGTGACATCCCATTAGACTTTCAGGAAAATATCATCCATACATTTCTGAAGATAGCACAAGCTTGTGCATCCAAGCTGACAAAAATAAGTATATAGAGAAGAAAGGAGAGGAGTTAGGCTTTTTTTGACGAGCAGTTTGGCTTTAGAAAGAGTAATGGGACAAGAGAGGCAGTTTTGACGTTGCAGTTAACTGTGGAAGCAAGACTGGAGAAAAATCAAAACACGTTCATAGGATTTCTCGACCTGGAAAAAGCGTTAGACAATGTAAAATGTTGTAAAATGTTCTAAATTATGAGAAAAATAGGGGAAATTTATAGAGAAAGACCGGTGATATACAATGTGTACAAGGACCAAGAGGGAACAATAAGACTGCAAGACAAGAACGAAGTGCTAAGATTAAAAAGTATGTAATACTAGGGCCAGGGACGTAGACTCCCCCTCCCCCCCTCTCCCTACTGTTTAGTCTATACATCAGAGAAGCAAAGTAAACCAAAGGTTCAAGAGTGGCATTAAAATTCAGGATGAAAGGATATCAATGATAAGATTCACTGATGACATTGCTGTCTTCAGTGAATGTGAAAAAGAATTACAGGGTCTGTTGAATGGAATGAAAAATATAATGTATATAGAATATGGATTGAGAGTAAACCAGAAAAAGACAAAGGTAATGACAAGTGGAATTCGTGACCAAGAGAAGTCTTGTATGGTCAAACACAGACCTTAATTGGAGGAAGAAATTTCTAAGAATATACTTTTGGAGCACAGCATTGTGTGATAGTGAATCACAGACAGTAGCAAAACCGGAACAGAAGGGAAACGTCTGAGATGCAATACTACAGAATTGCGTCAAAAACCAGGTGGACTGATAAGGTAAGGAACGAGAAGGATGTCTACAGAATCAGTGAAGGAAGGAACATATGGAAGACACCGACAGGAATGGACAGGTTGGTACGACATGTGCTAAGTCGGCCGCGGTGGCCGTGCGGTTATAGCAGCTTCTGTCTGGAACCGCGCGACTGCTACGGTCGCAGGTTCGAATCTGGCCCCGGGCATGGATGTGTGTGATGTCCTTAGGTTAGTTAGGTTTAAGTAGTTCTAAGTTCTAAGGGACTGATGACCTTAGATGTTAAGTCCCATAATGCTCAGAGCCATTTGAACATGTGCTAAGGCATCAGGTATTAACCTTCAGGGCTCTAGATGGAAGTGTAGAACGTAAAAACTGCAGAGGTAGACAGAGACTGGAATGCATCCAACGGATAATTGAGACTGTAAGGTGCAATTGCTACTCTGAAATGAAGAAGTTCGCGCTAGATAGCAGTTTGTGGCAGGCCGCTCCAAAACAGAAAATTCATGATGGTGTATTTAGCACTTATTTATGTGGTAAATTATACAGGGTAACAGCTTTTGATATTGCAAAAACGTCATGTAGATAAGTGTTACATTTGTTAGATTTGGATTTAATTTATGATTTCGCTGGAATTTTTAACAAAATGGAATTTGTAATTACCTACCATCAAACCATGACTTCTGTATGTAAGAAGACAACTAGGGAAGCAACAGTGTGGTGTGAACAAAGATAAGACAGTTGGAATAGCCAGTTTAATGTGCAAGAGCTCCAGCTGTAGAATAAAGATATGCAACAAATTTATGTGTCAAATCACAATCCAGGACATTGATGTCAACAGCCATCTTATCGATTTTACAAAGTGTGCCTAATATGCGATTATGACAAACTTTTATATCTTTCTTAGAAAAAGAACATGCTATAACCAGACTGGAAGATATGATTTATAACTGCAGAACTGACCGCTTGTCTGGCCTGTGGAAGACTATCTATGTATTAAATTTGCATTGTCAATAGTAGATGATTACCGTTTTGTACTACTAGATAAAGCTAACACGCTAGTATTGGGTCACTATTATGTTTAGCTGACTGAAAAGCAGTTCAAAGTGGTACATGAAATCAAAAGCATAGCAGTCTGTGTGTCCTATCTGAATGAACGTGTATTATACAACGTCGATAGCTGAAAATTTCAGTACATTATTTCATCCAATTGTCATGTAGTTCCCACTGTGTGACAGCGTAAGTTAGCGTTATCAGTAGATGATGACAAACATTTTGTACTACAAAGTATAGTCAGTATTCTAGTGTGAGATCTTAATAGTATTTATGTGACTGAAAGGACAGCACCCTTCGTTCCTTTTCTAGACGAACGTGCATTAATTTTAGATGTTAAAATTACTGTTCAATATGATATTTTACTGAAGTGTCATGTAGTTTCCACTGTGCTACAGCTTGTTAGATGTATCAGCGGACTATGATAAACGGTTTGTTCTCCAAGATGAAGTTAATATCCTAGTATGGCGTCACTACAAGGTTTGGATTACTAGTTGAAAGTGGGTAGCTGAAAGCACAGCAACCCTCGTTTCTTACTATATGAATGTGTATTAATTTCAAATGTTAAAACTAGTGTCCAGTATGTTGTTTCATCTACATGTCATGTAGTTACTACTTTGCGACAGCATAAATTAGCATTATCAGAAGAATATGCTAGATGTTTTGTACTACATGATGAACTTAGTACCATAGTCGGGGGAAGGGGACGAGGAAATAATGTCTCACTAACCATGACTAATATTAGTTTTCGACTAATAATACAGACAACTTAGACTTGAGAATAACTTTGTTTACTATGGTACAAAGACTGAACTGCTGTTATCAGCAAGTTAGATCAAAAGTTCCAATTGGTCAGGCATATGTGTTTTGTATTCTTATACAATAAATGATTATGTATTTCGATAAATAATGCAAACAAATTGGTTTCTTGAAGAGCTATTTCACCTTACTGTAAACATTTAATTTCACCCGTTATCAAAGATCGAACATCCCTCAGCTTGGAACCTTCTGCAAAGACATTAATACTCGTGAAATTTACTCCTTTCAAGCAAAATGAGCAGTTGCTATGTTGACCTAAGTGTTCGAGAAGCTAAAACGATTTATTTGATGTTTTTAAAATTATACTTACGTATTACGAAATATATGCCTTAAGGCGATTTAGAATGGGAAAAAAATTCACATTTTCGGATTTTTATCTCATTATAAAATTTGATTTTCCGAATAAAATAATATATATGATATATATGTCACTCACAGGGGAAGTATTTTATTTTCTTAAATATAATCTACACAGGTTGAATATGTTAAAATTTTTACGTGCATTACTTCAATGTCTAATAAAATTGGTAATATTTTATATAGAAGGCTGTGTATTGCTGTGTTATAAAGGTTAAATTTCGCGTTTGGATTGGTAGCACCGTCAAAAACAGTATCGTATCGTTTCATAGAGTAAACACGCATTGTATGTCGCAGTGCTATCGTTTTTCCGAGGAAAAGTGACGGACAGATTGGTAAACCTCTCAAAAAATAAAGTATGAGGACAAAATGAAGTGTTTTTAAGAAACGTTGGTTTCATGGTAATAGATTTTCGAATAAAGGGAAACACTGTGTTCAACATGTGGCATGTGAAATTACAGACATTGAAATACTGGCAAACTCGTCAGTATCTAGAGAAACACTCAATAGTGCTTCGAAAATTAAAATAAAACGTTGTGATACACGGTTTTCTCTAAACGAAAATTATGTAAATGATAGGTTAGGTTATATTCTGATAGATGTACACATTCTAACAAGGGTGTTAGGTGAATATGTGTGTTGTAAAATCTGTGCAGGGTCAGTTAGTTTACATGAAGACAGTGAGGTATCAAATGGACTAGCCAGGAAAGTTATCACTAATTGTGCCAGTTGTAACTAAACTCATTCATTTTCGAATTCTGATAAGTGTAAAGATAATAATTTTGAAGTAAATATTAGGTGGTTTTATGGACTGAGAGCTACTGGCAAAGGACGCACCGCATGAGAAACAACGTGTGTCGTGATGGATATGCCAACCCTACATTGTAAAAACGACAAGTATCCAGGATTTATTGGAGCTGCTGTGGAATATTTTGCATGTGAGTCAAAGAAGGGTGCTACAAATGAAGCTGTTGAAATAAATAATGGTATGACTTGTAACCTCCCCCTCACTTACCGACCTTAATGACAGTTAAAAATGAAACCGCGTGTACCTAATGGGAGTTTTGGAAAAGCAATCGTCACCGAAGTTAACCTGTCGGTAAAGAGGGAGGAAAGGGTTACATCTAAATGAAAGGAAATGTGCTAATGAAACTGGTGGAAATTAATTTTGAAAAGGGGTAAAGTTAATAAAGAAAGTAAATGTGCAGCCGTTACATTAACAATTAACTAGCGGTAATTAGGTATTTGAGATTTGGGGGAAATCACGGTCGCCAGTCCTAAGGACAATTACTATAGTAACTGAAAAAGAAAGGTTATTACACATATAATTAGCACTAGAAGTGTGGCAACTGAAGGTTGACGCGTGTAGTGTGAAAACTGAAAGTTTGTCAGAAGTAATAAATTTCGCTACACCCTGACTTAATTTAGCAAAAGAATTAATAAAACCGGAAAATCGAAAGTTAATTTAGTGACTGAAGTTAATAGTGAGCTTTCTTTCTGAAGCACATCGAAATTCAGTAAAATACGGTTAGTCTTGGACTACCTCAACAATCATTTCAAAAACTACTTGAATCTACGCAATTTAGAAAGAAGAGATTTAACTTTGAACTTGAATTAAATGATTCTGAACAATTAACAATAGTAAAATTTAGTACGTACCAAGCTGAGCTGCAGTCACAGGTAAGCTAAAATACGGTAACAAAGCTCGCACTCTTAATTCTTGCTTGTGTAATCTGAATATTGTAGCCAGCTATTAATGCCATAATTGAACTTTGAAATTAAAGCAGTGAAAACGAGTTAGCTATATTACTTTAATGCTGGCGTTTGACTTTCAACGACACTCGGGTTCATTTCGGAAAAGGAAGGGACCCTGCTTGGTAATGCAATTGGGACAATGAGCAACAAATGTTCATGCTAAGTTGCTGTAATTATAGTTACGAAAATGGTACAGTTTGAAAAGCTGAGGTCTGCCATACAGTTCTAAAACTTTACGTGCTCCCAGTCTTCCTTGTTGGTTGATTGAAGGTTTGAAGCCGTCGATCGAGGAGGTGGCGGCAGTCACTCATTGTCGGCCGTCGCTGTTGCAGAAGCTGGATGTTGGCGCGCCTTCCTCTCGACACGGTCACCAGGCGAAACGGGCTCTTGACGTGCGCCAGCTAATGCTTCCCGTCCGCGACACCGTGTCAGAAACTATCATCGCAATTCGAGCGCAATTACATGCTGCCAAACCCCGAAAGCGCGGCAACTCGCGGGAGCGTCACACAACACACCTGCTCCACTCGCTACTCCCGCCACACTCCTTCTGCTCAGCCCGCGCTCCACGCGGCAGAGTTAACACTACCAAAGATCCTACACACTTTGATTCTTCACACGACCTATCGACGTAATCGTTCGATAGCAGTTTTCCCTAGGCAAGACCCAGCGTAAAAATACAAATAATATTTACGAAACAAACCAATTATACATCGACACAAATGTATAAATATATATATATATATACAAACAGTAAAACAATTACAATATACGAAGACACAGAAATGTTGTATGTTGAGGTAACAAAGCAGGGAAACAAATAATAGTACAATAGATGGAAATATGAGGATATGCATTTCCGGCGTTACACATGCCCCACATTGTCTGAGGATGTTCGTGTAACGTAAACAGACTCAGAGAATGTCCCAAAAAAGAAACAGCGGAAATGCATATGCTCAAAACATCAAAAAAATTTAGCATTTGTCTAATTAACCATAAACCAATTTTTAGACAATTATAATTGAGTGGAGACTCTCCTAATCTTATTCCACTCTGTCATCTTGCACAAAATAAAACAGGTTGACAACATATTAAAATTCGTAGAAAGCTTAGAACATGGTTTAGCTATTCCAAAATCATTAAAATTCGTAACACTATAAAAAATGGAAGACTATTTCCAAAATTAATCAGAGTACATGTTCATAAAAAACAGGTATATCAAAATACGCAAACTAATGATTAATTACATAGAATACACATTTTTATGTAACCTTTTCATAATTAATTTTCTCGTCATGTCCAATTAACGCTAAACAAGAAAATAATATACAGCAGATCGAAAAAAACATGAATATTGACAGCAGAATTCTTTCACATCAGCTGTCCGGGAAGAAAAGCAACTCCACATTCTGTACTCGTGAGTACAAAGAATGCCGACAGCGGCACAAGAGCCGACAGCGACACAAGAGCCGACAGCGGCTCAGCCTTGCCAGTATTGTTGCGCCCGCCTGTGCGGCACGCTTGATCTCACTCGCCCTTGTAACGGCGTTTCCAGAACGTCCGTTTCGCTGAATTCTTTGTAAAACTCACTCCCGAGCAATCTCAAGGAGTCCATAAACACTATCACAGTGGATAACTCAACACTGTCCATCATCACACGCATGTACTAGCCTGAAACTTAAAACAGTATCTAAGTACATCGGCAATGACTATTAAAACACACATTCATGAAATATTACAGAAAGTTACAAAATCATATTTACATTCCTTAATCTACTGTGACTCAGCTGAAAACTTAAACTAGCAGCTTGGATTTTTCAGATGATTACTAATCAGTTACTCTTAAATCATTTAGTTAAAATTAATTACTTATTAATTACAACTTCTTTAATGACCTCTAGGTCAGGCAAAAGCATCGTAACATGGCACATCCTTAAATCTTACACTCTATATTTACATACTGTACAAATTACCCATTGTGTGGTATTAATCGATCAGTCAATTTCAAGTCTACAATATTCCGTATACCTAATCGTTTTCCAGAGCTTGGATACTCTAAGCAATAAGCATTTGTGTGAGGTATACCAATGACTTTATATAGTCCATTATAAACAAACTTAAATTTAGAGATTTCATGGTCTATCTCGCTCGATTTCTCATGAGCTTTTACAAGTACTAAGTCTCCGATTGCAAACTTAGCAAAACGCGCTTTAGCGTCATTACGACGTATGCGATCATCGGCTTTTAGCTTCATTACTTCTCGCAAACGATCTTCTTTCACACCAATACTAATGTCAATCCGTGGAGGGAATTTGATTATCTCTTCCAATTCGCTTTCTACACTTTTGTCAATGCCAAAATTCCTCACGTTACGGCAGTTCAAATTCATTCCGTCAATGTCATCCGGCCAGTTAACAATGTGTATAGGCTGGTATTGCCTATGCACACCGTCTCCTGCCTCGTCAAAACCAACTACCATTGTTTTATCTAGTGACATACATGTCAAAGTTTTGCTTTCGCAGTTAATCACTGCACGGTACTTTAATAGCCAATCTAACCCGATAATTACTTCCATAGTCAAGTCTGGCACGACGACAAACTCTTGTTGAAATCGTGCCCCACATATCTCGAAGTTGACAAAAAACTCTTTTGTGACTGGTTTACTGGCCTTCCCAGTAGCACCGATAATTTTCACTCCTGTTACTGGCATAACTACGATGCCGGGTCTGTCTTTCAGTGACTCAAATATTTTCCCAGATACAGCACTCAATTCTGCACTGGTGTCAATCAACACGTTTAGTTGTAGGTCGTGCATATTAAGACACTACTATCTGTCTACACTTGTCCTCGGCTGTTTCTTTGTTTTCCCACAGTAAATCCTCGTCTATATCCAGGTCATTCCAGAAAAAACCATCCGGCTTTGATCCTAAATCCGGCTTATCCGGCGGCTTTTTCAGCCTCTGTTCACATACAGTTTTAATTTCAAGACGTTTGTCCTGAGGCTTAGTCTGTAGCTTCGCCTCCAATACCGAAACCTTTTCCTCTAACTCGTCAACTAGTGAGTGTTGCTTTGCCATCAATTCACTAATTGTCACCTTCGTTGAGTCCTCTTTAGTCAGATTGATCTCATCTGCCAATCTACCTGGAGAAATGTGCCCAGTAGTATCTGCAATTACTTCCTCTAGATCTGCGCAACCCACACTGTTATCGTCTGACGGTATAATGTCAGCTCTAACCTCATACACGCTGTAATCTATGTGCTTTTCTACCAATCGTGTCCAGCTATCACTAAAATTTTCGTAATCTTTCTCCTTAGTACTCTCGCTATGTTTAAACTGGAGGTTTGCGTCGGATGGGTCGGCTACTTCTACCACTATAACTTTTGGTAAAGTCTGCCGGTTAGGGCCAGAACTTTCCGTTACTACTTCAACATCCAACCCTTGCGGGACGAAACGCGACGAATCTTGCTCGTGCTCCCCATTAACATCAACTATTTCTGGTAAAGTCTGCCGGTTAGGGCCAGAACTTTCTATCACTTCACAAACACTATCTTCCTGCGGGACGAGACGCGGAAAATCCTGCACGCGCTCCCCATAAACACTTCTCCCATACAGGCCCCTATAATCTCTTAGTTCGTCGTATAAGCGACCGAACTGCCTTAACCAGACCTCATCCCTCTCTGCATCCCCTCGCTCGATGACGGACGTTTTATCCGACATCTGATCTTCTCTGAACACTTGTGAATCATTCTTAAACTCAATCTCCAGTTCCGCTGTGGGTATTACAGCTGCCACTTTATAATCGATTTCCGGAACACTACTTAAATTGTTCTCACTGACAGTGAATGTATTTTCTACTGCCGTGCATACAGCTGATCTACTACTTGTGGGCGCACTCCTTTCTCTTAACACTGGCACACTCTCCCGCCGTTGATTATTCCATACGGAATATTCATAACGGCGACACCTGGGTTTTCTCTTGTTATTGGGCCTCCAAAATTTCTCCACGCCCGGTCGGCCCCTCACCGGCGCGGCTAATGGTTTCCCTGTCTCGTCCCAGCAGATACGCTCCCTGGATGCTGCTGAGGCGGCTGATCACACTCTCTGGCGTTATTACTATTCTGCGAAGCCCGTATCACGCTAGTATGATACTGGTTTCCGTCATTCCTGTTATTATTTGCATTGTACCGATTGTTATTACGGTCCGAACCATTATTGTTATTGCTGCCATGGTTGCGGTATGCATTATTCCCATGGTTATCGTTGTTGTGGTTGCTGTGGTACCCGTTGTTGTTACCACGGCGTCTACCACTGTCGCGATTATTCCGCCAATTGTCCTCGTCCTCAACTCTGTCCAGGAAATCATTGATTGTCCTGTGATTGCTTCCTACGTAGCGTTTTGTGTCATCTGGAAGCTTCCTGTAGAGTTCCCAGACTATTTCGGATTCCGTGCGGCGATCACGCAAATATTCCAACTTGCGGATCACAAAACTCCCTCATCGAACCGTGCGAATTCGCATCGAAAGGCCTCGATACGACAAATTCGCGCCAGATACTTTGCTGTTTTTGCTCTGACCAGTATTCAGCCAGAAACAAATTTTTAAACTCGTCAAAATTCAGGTTCGTAATGTTGAGGTTTAAGCCCCAACGCTTGGCATCACCAGCCAGCACATCAATAACCGCATTAATTTTTCTCTCATTAGTCCATGATCTGGGTAAAACTCTTTCACAATTTTTAATGAAATCCGTCGCGTGTATACCGCCTTTTTTCAAGGGGTCGAACCGCTCCTCTTTCGTCAACAATTCCGAACTATGTGCACAGATTGGCACATAGCTCTGTTTTTCGCCAAGTTTCTTTTCTAATTCCAACACTCTCGTAATTACTTGGAAAGTGGTTGTCGCAAGCATTTCCAGTTCCCTCCTTTTCTCTTCGCAGGTATTAGCCTGCTTCCTCACTTTAGTATCTACTTCGGACATTAAAGCCTTTAAAGTTTCCACTTTCTTTTGATCCTCTTTTTTCACTAATTGAATTTGTTCCGTCACCTTATTCTCGATGATTGGAGCAACTGACTCTCCTACACTTTTCTCGATTCTGCTAATTTCGGAATAAAAACGAGTATTTATGCTCGCAATTTCCGCCTGAACGCCTATCATTTCCTGTTTAAGATTACCGATTTCGGTATTAATTACAACAATATCTTCTTTGATTTTATCAACTTTTTTGTTAACAACTCCAACATTGTTGTTAACAACGTTCTGATTGTCTAGCATCCGTTCAATTTTTTCAGACTGAGCTTCTTGCTTGGCAGCCTGAGCTTCTTGCTTGGCAGCCTTAACTTCTAGCTTGGCCGATTGACTCTTGATTTCGTTAATCAAAACATTCAATAAATCAGTTAAATTCCTGGAAACTACCGGTTTCACTTCCGTAGCGGCTTCCTCTTTAATTGTCCCCCCGTATTCGTCATCAAGGGATTCAGATTTGATTTTAACTTCCGATTCCGAAACATTTTCTAAGGTTTGGAATTCCATTTCTGCTCTTTGTTGCGTTTCGGCGGTCGCGTCTTTCATGCTAGCCGCCTGCTCCTGAACAATGGGTACCGCGGTGCGCGTTTCCCACTGTTCGACCGATTGTTCCGTATCCAAGTCTACCAAATTTTGGCAATTGTTGCCTTCACTCATTTTAATAATTTTCAATATAAATGCAAAATAACAAATATAATTAGGATTACTCCCACTACTTATTCTCGCTGACGTAACGGCCTGTACATAACCAATACTTTGTTACGAGATTTGCACAATGCAAAATTCGTGTCCAGAACAACCTCAAATCTCAAGATTGTCCTGTCACCAGGTCGCCACGTGTAACCTCCCCCTCACTTACCGACCTTAATGACAGTGAAACATGAAACCGCGTGTACCTAATGGGAGTTTTGGAAAAGCAATCGTCACCGAAGTTAACCTGTCGGTAAAGAGGGAGGAAAGGGTTACATCTAAATGAAAGGAAATGTGCTAATGAAACTGGTGGAAATTAATTTTGAAAAGGGGTAAAGTTAATAAAGAAAGTAAATGTGCAGCCGTTACATTAACAATTAACTAGCGGTAATTAGGTATTTGAGATTTGGGGGAAATCACGGTCGCCAGTCCTAAGGACAATTACTATAGTAACTGAAAAAGAAAGGTTATTACACATATAATTAGCACTAGAAGTGTGGCAACTGAAGGTTGACGCGTGTAGTGTGAAAACTGAAAGTTTGTCAGAAGTAATAAATTTCGCTACACCCTGACTTAATTTAGCAAAAGAATTAATAAAACCGGAAAATCGAAAGTTAATTTAGTGACTGAAGTTAATAGTGAGCTTTCTTTCTGAAGCACATCGAAATTCAGTAAAATACGGTTAGTCTTGGACTACCTCAACAATCATTTCAAAAACTACTTGAATCTACGCAATTTAGAAAGAAGAGATTTAACTTTGAACTTGAATTAAATGATTCTGAACAATTAACAATAGTAAAATTTAGTACGTACCAAGCTGAGCTGCAGTCACAGGTAAGCTAAAATACGGTAACAAAGCTCGCACTCTTAATTCTTGCTTGTGTAATCTGAATATTGTAGCCAGCTATTAATGCCATAATTGAACTTTGAAATTAAAGCAGTGAAAACGAGTTAGCTATATTACTTTAATGCTGGCGTTTGACTTTCAACGACACTCGGGTTCATTTCGGAAAAGGAAGGGACCCTGCTTGGTAATGCAATTGGGACAATGAGCAACAAATGTTCATGCTAAGTTGCTGTAATTATAGTTACGAAAATGGTACAGTTTGAAAAGCTGAGGTCTGCCATACAGTTCTAAAACTTTACGTGCTCCCAGTCTTCCTTGTTGGTTGATTGAAGGTTTGAAGCCGTCGATCGAGGAGGTGGCGGCAGTCACTCATTGTCGGCCGTCGCTGTTGCAGAAGCTGGATGTTGGCGCGCCTTCCTCTCGACACGGTCACCAGGCGAAACGGGCTCTTGACGTGCGCCAGCTAATGCTTCCCGTCCGCGACACCGTGTCAGAAACTATCATCGCAATTCGAGCGCAATTACATGCTGCCAAACCCCGAAAGCGCGGCAACTCGCGGGAGCGTCACACAACACACCTGCTCCACTCGCTACTCCCGCCACACTCCTTCTGCTCAGCCCGCGCTCCACGCGGCAGAGTTAACACTACCAAAGATCCTACACACTTTGATTCTTCACACGACCTATCGACGTAATCGTTCGATAGCAGTTTTCCCTAGGCAAGACCCAGCGTAAAAATACAAATAATATTTACGAAACAAACCAATTATACATCGACACAAATGTATAAATATATATATATATATACAAACAGTAAACAATTACAATATACGAAGACACAGAAATGTTGTATGTTGAGGTAACAAAGCAAGGAAACAAATAATAGTACAATAGATGGAAATATGAGGATATGCATTTCCGGCGTTACACATGCCCCACATTGTCTGAGGATGTTCGTGTAACGTAAACAGACTCAGAGAATGTCCCAAAAAAGAAACAGCGGAAATGCATATGCTCAAAACATCAAAAAAATTTAGCATTTGTCTAATTAACCATAAACCAATTTTTAGACAATTATAATTGAGTGGAGACTCTCCTAATCTTATTCCACTCTGTCATCTTGCACAAAATAAAACAGGTTGACAACATATTAAAATTCGTAGAAAGCTTAGAACATGGTTTAGCTATTCCAAAATCATTAAAATTCGTAACACTATAAAAAATGGAAGACTATTTCCAAAATTAATCAGAGTACATGTTCATAAAAAACAGGTATATCAAAATACGCAAACTAATGATTAATTACATAGAATACACATTTTTATGTAACCTTTTCATAATTAATTTTCTCGTCATGTCCAATTAACGCTAAACAAGAAAATAATATACAGCAGATCGAAAAAAACATGAATATTGACAGCAGAATTCTTTCACATCAGCTGTCCGGGAAGAAAAGCAACTCCACATTCCGTACTCGTGAGTACAAAGAATGCCGACAGCGGCACAAGAGCCGACAGCGACACAAGAGCCGACAGCGGCTCAGCCTTGCCAGTATTGTTGCGCCCGCCTGTGCGGCACGCTTGATCTCACTCGCCCTTGTAACGGCGTTTCCAGAACGTCCGTTTCGCTGAATTCTTTGTAAAACTCACTCCCGAGCAATCTCAAGGAGTCCATAAACACTATCACAGTGGATAACTCAACACTGTCCATCATCACACGCATGTACTAGCCTGAAACTTAAAACAGTATCTAAGTACATCGGCAATGACTATTAAAACACACATTCATGAAATATTACAGAAAGTTACAAAATCATATTTACATTCCTTAATCTACTGTGACTCAGCTGAAAACTTAAACTAGCAGCTTGGATTTTTCAGATGATTACTAATCAGTTACTCTTAAATCATTTAGTTAAAATTAATTACTTATTAATTACAACTTCTTTAATGACCTCTAGGTCAGGCAAAAGCATCGTAACATGGCACATCCTTAAATCTTACACTCTATATTTACATACTGTACAAATTACCCATTGTGTGGTATTAATCGATCAGTCAATTTCAAGTCTACAATATTCCGTATACCTAATCGTTTTCCAGAGCTTGGATACTCTAAGCAATAAGCATTTGTGTGAGGTATACCAATGACTTTATATAGTCCATTATAAACAAACTTAAATTTAGAGATTTCATGGTCTATCTCGCTCGATTTCTCATGAGCTTTTACAAGTACTAAGTCTCCGATTGCAAACTTAGCAAAACGCGCTTTAGCGTCATTACGACGTATGCGATCATCGGCTTTTAGCTTCATTACTTCTCGCAAACGATCTTCTTTCACACCAATACTAATGTCAATCCGTGGAGGGAATTTGATTATCTCTTCCAATTCGCTTTCTACACTTTTGTCAATGCCAAAATTCCTCACGTTACGGCAGTTCAAATTCATTCCGTCAATGTCATCCGGCCAGTTAACAATGTGTATAGGCTGGTATTGCCTATGCACACCGTCTCCTGCCTCGTCAAAACCAACTACCATTGTTTTATCTAGTGACATACATGTCAAAGTTTTGCTTTCGCAGTTAATCACTGCACGGTACTTTAATAGCCAATCTAACCCGATAATTACTTCCATAGTCAAGTCTGGCACGACGACAAACTCTTGTTGAAATCGTGCCCCACATATCTCGAAGTTGACAAAAAACTCTTTTGTGACTGGTTTACTGGCCTTCCCAGTAGCACCGATAATTTTCACTCCTGTTACTGGCATAACTACGATGCCGGGTCTGTCTTTCAGTGACTCAAATATTTTCCCAGATACAGCACTCAATTCTGCACTGGTGTCAATCAACACGTTTAGTTGTAGGTCGTGCATATTAAGACACTACTATCTGTCTACACTTGTCCTCGGCTGTTTCTTTGTTTTCCCACAGTAAATCCTCGTCTATATCCAGGTCATTCCAGAAAAAACCATCCGGCTTTGATCCTAAATCCGGCTTATCCGGCGGCTTTTTCAGCCTCTGTTCACATACAGTTTTAATTTCAAGACGTTTGTCCTGAGGCTTAGTCTGTAGCTTCGCCTCCAATACCGAAACCTTTTCCTCTAACTCGTCAACTAGTGAGTGTTGCTTTGCCATCAATTCACTAATTGTCACCTTCGTTGAGTCCTCTTTAGTCAGATTGATCTCATCTGCCAATCTACCTGGAGAAATGTGCCCAGTAGTATCTGCAATTACTTCCTCTAGATCTGCGCAACCCACACTGTTATCGTCTGACGGTATAATGTCAGCTCTAACCTCATACACGCTGTAATCTATGTGCTTTTCTACCAATCGTGTCCAGCTATCACTAAAATTTTCGTAATCTTTCTCCTTAGTACTCTCGCTATGTTTAAACTGGAGGTTTGCGTCGGATGGGTCGGCTACTTCTACCACTATAACTTTTGGTAAAGTCTGCCGGTTAGGGCCAGAACTTTCCGTTACTACTTCAACATCCAACCCTTGCGGGACGAAACGCGACGAATCTTGCTCGTGCTCCCCATTAACATCAACTATTTCTGGTAAAGTCTGCCGGTTAGGGCCAGAACTTTCTATCACTTCACAAACACTATCTTCCTGCGGGACGAGACGCGGAAAATCCTGCACGCGCTCCCCATAAACACTTCTCCCATACAGGCCCCTATAATCTCTTAGTTCGTCGTATAAGCGACCGAACTGCCTTAACCAGACCTCATCCCTCTCTGCATCCCCTCGCTCGATGACGGACGTTTTATCCGACATCTGATCTTCTCTGAACACTTGTGAATCATTCTTAAACTCAATCTCCAGTTCCGCTGTGGGTATTACAGCTGCCACTTTATAATCGATTTCCGGAACACTACTTAAATTGTTCTCACTGACAGTGAATGTATTTTCTACTGCCGTGCATACAGCTGATCTACTACTTGTGGGCGCACTCCTTTCTCTTAACACTGGCACACTCTCCCGCCGTTGATTATTCCATACGGAATATTCATAACGGCGACACCTGGGTTTTCTCTTGTTATTGGGCCTCCAAAATTTCTCCACGCCCGGTCGGCCCCTCACCGGCGCGGCTAATGGTTTCCCTGTCTCGTCCCAGCAGATACGCTCCCTGGATGCTGCTGAGGCGGCTGATCACACTCTCTGGCGTTATTACTATTCTGCGAAGCCCGTATCACGCTAGTATGATACTGGTTTCCGTCATTCCTGTTATTATTTGCATTGTACCGATTGTTATTACGGTCCGAACCATTATTGTTATTGCTGCCATGGTTGCGGTATGCATTATTCCCATGGTTATCGTTGTTGTGGTTGCTGTGGTACCCGTTGTTGTTACCACGGCGTCTACCACTGTCGCGATTATTCCGCCAATTGTCCTCGTCCTCAACTCTGTCCAGGAAATCATTGATTGTCCTGTGATTGCTTCCTACGTAGCGTTTTGTGTCATCTGGAAGCTTCCTGTAGAGTTCCCAGACTATTTCGGATTCCGTGCGGCGATCACGCAAATATTCCAACTTGCGGATCACAAAACTCCCTCATCGAACCGCGCGAATTCGCATCGAAAGGCCTCGATACGACAAATTCGCGCCAGATACTTTGCTGTTTTTGCTCTGACCAGTATTCAGCCAGAAACAAATTTTTAAACTCGTCAAAATTCAGGTTCGTAATGTTGAGGTTTAAGCCCCAACGCTTGGCATCACCAGCCAGCACATCAATAACCGCATTAATTTTTCTCTCATTAGTCCATGATCTGGGTAAAACTCTTTCACAATTTTTAATGAAATCCGTCGCGTGTATACCGCCTTTTTTCAAGGGGTCGAACCGCTCCTCTTTCGTCAACAATTCCGAACTATGTGCACAGATTGGCACATAGCTCTGTTTTTCGCCAAGTTTCTTTTCTAATTCCAACACTCTCGTAATTACTTGGAAAGTGGTTGTCGCAAGCATTTCCAGTTCCCTCCTTTTCTCTTCGCAGGTATTAGCCTGCTCCCTCACTTTAGTATCTACTTCGGACATTAAAGCCTTTAAAGTTTCCACTTTCTTTTGATCCTCTTTTTTCACTAATTGAATTTGTTCCGTCACCTTATTCTCGATGATTGGAGCAACTGACTCTCCTACACTTTTCTCGATTCTGCTAATTTCGGAATAAAAACGAGTATTTATGCTCGCAATTTCCGCCTGAACGCCTATCATTTCCTGTTTAAGATTACCGATTTCGGTATTAATTACAACAATATCTTCTTTGATTTTATCAACTTTTTTGTTAACAACTCCAACATTGTTGTTAACAACGTTCTGATTGTCTAGCATCCGTTCAATTTTTTCAGACTGACCTTCTTGCTTGGCAGCCTGAGCTTCTTGCTTGGCAGCCTTAACTTCTAGCTTGGCCGATTGACTCTTGATTTCGTTAATCAAAACATTCAATAAATCAGTTAAATTCCTGGAAACTACCGGTTTCACTTCCGTAGCGGCTTCCTCTTTAATTGTCCCCCCGTATTCGTCATCAAGGGATTCAGATTTGATTTTAACTTCCGATTCCGAAACATTTTCTAAGGTTTGGAATTCCATTTCTGCTCTTTGTTGCGTTTCGGCGGTCGCGTCTTTCATGCTAGCCGCCTGCTCCTGAACAATGGGTACCGCGGTGCGCGTTTCCCACTGTTCGACCGATTGTTCCGTATCCAAGTCTACCAAATTTTGGCAATTGTTGCCTTCACTCATTTTAATAATTTTCAATATAAATGCAAAATAACAAATATAATTAGGATTACTCCCACTACTTATTCTCGCTGACGTAACGGCCTGTACATAACCAATACTTTGTTACGAGATTTGCACAATGCAAAATTCGTGTCCAGAACAACCTCAAATCTCAAGATTGTCCTGTCACCAGGTCGCCACGTGTAACCTCCCCCTCACTTACCGACCTTAATGACAGTGAAACATGAAACCGCGTGTACCTAATGGGAGTTTTGGAAAAGCAATCGTCACCGAAGTTAACCTGTCGGTAAAGAGGGAGGAAAGGGTTACATCTAAATGAAAGGAAATGTGCTAATGAAACTGGTGGAAATTAATTTTGAAAAGGGGTAAAGTTAATAAAGAAAGTAAATGTGCAGCCGTTACATTAACAATTAACTAGCGGTAATTAGGTATTTGAGATTTGGGGGAAATCACGGTCGCCAGTCCTAAGGACAATTACTATAGTAACTGAAAAAGAAAGGTTATTACACATATAATTAGCACTAGAAGTGTGGCAACTGAAGGTTGACGCGTGTAGTGTGAAAACTGAAAGTTTGTCAGAAGTAATAAATTTCGCTACACCCTGACTTAATTTAGCAAAAGAATTAATAAAACCGGAAAATCGAAAGTTAATTTAGTGACTGAAGTTAATAGTGAGCTTTCTTTCTGAAGCACATCGAAATTCAGTAAAATACGGTTAGTCTTGGACTACCTCAACAATCATTTCAAAAACTACTTGAATCTACGCAATTTAGAAAGAAGAGATTTAACTTTGAACTTGAATTAAATGATTCTGAACAATTAACAATAGTAAAATTTAGTACGTACCAAGCTGAGCTGCAGTCACAGGTAAGCTAAAATACGGTAACAAAGCTCGCACTCTTAATTCTTGCTTGTGTAATCTGAATATTGTAGCCAGCTATTAATGCCATAATTGAACTTTGAAATTAAAGCAGTGAAAACGAGTTAGCTATATTACTTTAATGCTGGCGTTTGAATTTCAACGACACTCGGGTTCATTTCGGAAAAGGAAGGGACCCTGCTTGGTAATGCAATTGGGACAATGAGCAACAAATGTTCATGCTAAGTTGCTGTAATTATAGTTACGAAAATGGTACAGTTTGAAAAGCTGAGGTCTGCCATACAGTTCTAAAACTTTACGTGCTCCCAGTCTTCCTTGTTGGTTGATTGAAGGTTTGAAGCCGTCGATCGAGGAGGTGGCGGCAGTCACTCATTGTCGGCCGTCGCTGTTGCAGAAGCTGGATGTTGGCGCGCCTTCCTCTCGACACGGTCACCAGGCGAAACGGGCTCTTGACGTGCGCCAGCTAATGCTTCCCGTCCGCGACACCGTGTCAGAAACTATCATCGCAATTCGAGCGCAATTACATGCTGCCAAACCCCGAAAGCGCGGCAACTCGCGGGAGCGTCACACAACACACCTGCTCCACTCGCTACTCCCGCCACACTCCTTCTGCTCAGCCCGCGCTCCACGCGGCAGAGTTAACACTACCAAAGATCCTACACACTTTGATTCTTCACACGACCTATCGACGTAATCGTTCGATAGCAGTTTTCCCTAGGCAAGACCCAGCGTAAAAATACAAATAATATTTACGAAACAAACCAATTATACATCGACACAAATGTATAAATATATATATATATATACAAACAGTAAAACAATTACAATATACGAAGACACAGAAATGTTGTATATTGAGGTAACAAAGCAAGGAAACAAATAATAGTACAATAGATGGAAATATGAGGGTATGCATTTCCGGCGTTACAGACTGACACCAGAAGCTTTTGATGGCACTTGGCAGAAGCGTGGCTACAGTTCTAAGAATTCTATTGCTACGGTGACCAGAGTGGATACCAGGAAGGTAATAGATTTCCAGAATTTAACCAAACGTTGTTATAAGAGTAAATCAGGGAATAAAGAAGGGCATGTCTGTGACATAATTTATGAACGGACAAGTGGTTGCATGGAGGCCTCTGCAGCTACTGAAATTTTTAGTCGATCTGTGAACGAAAGGGGAGTGTGTTACACTAAGTTCTTAGGTGATGGAGACTCAAAAGCATGTAACATATCTGGCAAATCCTGAATTACGGAAGAATACTGAAAAGTGTGTAAATGGTCAGACTCAAAATCCCAATGAGTCGTTCAATAATCTTATATGTACTCGCTTACCAAACAATGTTTTTGTTGAAATGAAGATACTAAAGTGGGGGGTCAGTGATGCTGTTATTGCTTTTAATGATGGTATCATTGGTAGGGCGGCAGTGGTACAGCACATGGGAATTAATCCTGGAGCAAACTCCATCGGAAAACTTGAATGGATGGACAAGGTTCGCATTGATAAAGCAGAGTATGCAGCACAGTTGGTCACTAAAGAGTCCAGAAAGAAGAAAAGAAGAAAAAACGTGCAAAAAGATCAAAAGGACGCTATACAGTATGGTGCAGGGTGCTTCTCAGTGACTAAAAATAAAAAAATTAAGCACATATTAAGTGAGTTACAATCTTCTGAAATTTGAGAAACCGTTTCTGAAAATATACATTTTCTGTTGCATTTTTCCCTGAATCTCAGAAACCACTTCGAGTCAAATTTTCAGGGAGTAATAACATACATATCGTTAGTCTACTGAACTAAAAGAAGAATATAATGTTACGCATAATTAAAATTATTTAAGATAACGTACAAAACATTACACAAAATTTTAACTGTGTGATTAAAAAATTGTATTTCCGAAAGCAGTGGCTGAAATGCAATTATTGTAGTTAAGCACAATCAGAAAATACCGTTAAATGTCCTGTAAAAGCTTCATGTCAATAACTACAGTGGTTCCTGAAATACAGGGAAGCCAAGTCACTAAATTTAACGTTGTCGGGATAGGGCGTTCCAATTCCCATTAAGTAATAAACAACATTTCAGATCTTTCCAAAATGCCTCCTCTTTACTACGCTTGTTGAGATTAAGTGTCAGGAAACTTGACATCAAAGGATAACCTTGCTATAGACCTTAGGTAATTGTGAAAAGGAAAGGAGGTACAGTCTGTACACTTTCTTTCAGAGAGCTCTGGTAGCATATTTCCGATTGCTAAAGGCTATACCCAACCTTGAAAGATTTTTTTTTCTGACAGTGGAACATAACTTCAAGAATGGCCAACAAAAGTAATAAAAACTACACACATCAAAAAAAGTTTTGCATCACCTCGGTTCGGAGAGTTCCGGAACCTGTACAGAAAATTGGAATAGAGGTCAACATAAACATCATTGAAACTTCCTGGCAGGTTAAAACTGTGTGCCCGACCGAGACTCGATCTCGGGACCTTTGCAAAGGTCCCGAGTTCGAGTCTCGGTCGGGCACACAGTTTTAATCTGCCAGGAAGTTTCATATCAGCGCACACTCCGCTGCAGAGTGAAAATCTCATTCTGGATAAACATCATTTCCGCCCTTTTAATTGCTCATGAAAATCACACATTGCATGTTGTACCACCATACAGCGATACCGTCGGAGGTGGTGATCCAGATTGCTGTACACACCGATACCTCTAATACCCAGTAGCACGTCCTCTTGCATTGATGCATGCCTGTATTCGTCGTGGCATACTTTCCACAAGTTCATCAGGGCACTGTTGGTCCAGCTCCAGATTTTCCCACTTCAACGGCGATTCGGCGTAGATCCCTCAGAGTGGTTGGTGGGTCACGTCGTCGATAAACAGCCCTTTCCAATCTATCCCAGGCATGTACGACAGGGTTCATGTTTGGAGAACATGCTGGCCACTCTAGTCGAGCGATATCGTTACTCTGAGGCAAGTCATTAACAAGATATCCACGATGGGAACGCGAATTGTCGTCCATGAAGACAAATGCCTCGCCAATATGCTGCCGATATGGATGCACTTCGGTTGGAGGATGGCATTCACGTATCGTACAGCCGTTACGGCGCCTTCCATGACCACCAACGGCGTACATCGGCCTCACATAATGCCACCCCCAAAGAGCAGGGAACCTCCATCTTACTGCACTCGCTTGACAGTGTGTCAGGCATTCAGCTTGACCGGGTCGCCTCCAAACACGTCTCCGACTATTGTCTGGTTGAAGGCATATGCGTCACCCATCCAAGAAGAGAACGTGGTGCTAATCCCGAGCGGTTCCTTTGGCATGTTGTTGGGCCCATCTGCACCACACTGCATGGTGTCGTGGTTCCAAAGATGGACCTCGCCATGGACGTCGCGACTGAAGTTGTGCATCATGCAGCCTATTGCGCACAGTTTGAGTCGCAACACGACGTCCTGTGGCTGCACGAAAAGCATTATTCGACGTGATGGCGTTGCTGTCAGGGTTCCTCCGAGCCATAATCCGTAGGTAGCGCTCTTCCACTGCAGTAGTAGCCCTTGGGCGGCCTGAGCGAGTCATCGTCAATTCCTGTCTCTCTGAATCTCCTCCATGTCCGAACAACATCGCTTTGGTTCACTCCAAGACGCCTGGACACTTCCCTTGTTGAGAGCCCCTCCTGGCACAAAATAACGATGCCGACGAGATCGAACCGCGGTATTGACCCTCTAGGCATGGATGAACTACAGACCACACGAGCCGTGTACCTTTTTCCTGGTGGAATGACTGGAGCTGATAGTCTGTCGGACCCTCTCCGTCTAATAGGCGCTGCACATGCATGGTTGTTTACATCTTTGGTCGGGTTTAGTGACATCTCTAAACAGTCAAAGGGACTGTTTCTGTGACAATACCCACAGTCAACGTCTATCTTCAGGAGTTCTGGGAACCGGGGAGATGCAAAACGTTTTTTGATGTGTGGATATTAGCTGTTCTAGAACGTCAGTTACACTTTTCTAATGTCATTCATGACACATTATCTTCTTTCCTCCCTAAAATGGTGGTTGGTGAGATGAAGCATAACTAAAAAAATTGTAGTAACGTCAAATGACGAAAGTTCCATCTTTGGACCAACAGTAACAAGGAGGTCCATGATCGAAATGTCTTCACGTAATTTTACAGACGAGCGGTCAATATAGTGACATTTAATTAAAGAAAAGTCCGCAGTCGTTTTTTTAGGCATCAGGTGTACCCTATGTTCTACATCTACACTGATACTCTGCAAATCACATTTAAGTGCCAGGCAGAGGGTTCATCGAACCACCTTCACAACTCTCTATTACTCCAAACTCGTATAGCGCGCGGGAAGAATGAACACCTATATCTTTCCGTAAGAGCTCTGATTTCCCTTATTTTATCCTTGTGATCGTTCCTCCCTATGTAAGTCGGTGTCAACAAAATATTTTCGCATTCGGAGGAGGAAGTTGATGATTGGAATTTCGTGAGAAGATTCCGTCGCAACGAAAAACGCCTCTCTTTTAATGACGTCCATCCCAAATCCTGTATCATTTCTGGGACACTCGCTTCACATTTCGCGATAATACAAAACATACTGCCTTTCTTTGAACTTTTTCGATGTACTCAGTCAGTCCTATCTGGTAAGGATCCCACAATACGCAACAGTATTCTAAAAGAGGACGGACAAGCGTAGTGTAGGCAGTCTCCTTAGTAGGTCTGTTACATTTTCTAAGTATTCTGCCAATAAAACTCAGTCTTTGATTAGCCTTCCCCACAACATTTTCTATGTGTTCCTTCCAATTTAAATTGTTCGTGATTGTATACCTAGGTATTCAATTGAATTTACGGCTTTTAGATTATACTGATTTATCGTGTAACCGAAGTTTAACGCGTTCCTTTTAACACTCATTTGGAAGACCTCACACTTTTCGTTATTTAAGCTCAACTGCCACTTTTCGCACCATTCAAATATTTCTTCTAAATCGTTTTGCACTTTGTTTTGATCTTCTGATGACTTTATTAGTCGATAAACGACAGCTTCATCCGCAAACAACTGAAGACGGCTGCTCAGATTGTTTCCCAAATCTTTTATATAGATAATAAACAGCAACGGGCCTGTAACACTACCTTGGGGAACGCCAGAAATCACTTCTGTTTCACTCGATGACTTTCCGCCGATTACAACGAACTGTGACCTCTCTCACAGGAAATCACAGATCCAGTCACATAACTGAGACGATATTCCATACGCACGCAATTTCACTACGAGCCGCTTGTGTGGTACAGTTTCAAAAGCCTTCCGGAAATCCAGAAATACTGGAATCGATCTAAAATCCCTTGTCAATAGCACTCAGCATTTCATGTGAATAAAGAGCTAGTTGTGTTTCACAATAACGATGTTTTCTAAACCCATGTTGACTGTGTGGCAATAGACCATTTTCTCCGAAGCTATTCATTACGTTAGAACATGATATATGTTCTAAAATCCTGCTACATATCGACGTTAACGATATGGGCCTGTAATTTAGTGGATTACTCCTACTACCTTTCTTTAATATTGGTGTGACCTGTGCAACTTTCCAGTCTTTGGGTCGGATCTTCCGTCGAGCGAACGGTTGTATATGATTGTTAAGTATGGAGTTAATACATCAGCATACTCCGAAAGGAACGTAATTGGTATACAGTCTGGACCAGAAGACTTGCTTTTATTAAGTGACGTACGTTGCTTCACTACTCCGAGGACATTTACTTCTACTTTACTCATGTTGGCCGCTGTTCTCGATTCGAATTCTGGAATATGTTGTAAGCTACACCAGCAGTGGCAGTAAGTGAGCCACTTGTATTTTGTATTATTATAGAACAGTAACACACACAAGTTATACACGAAAATAACATTGTGAGATTTTAATTAGATTGAAATCAATTATGATCCCATTGTGCCCATCGATCGTCGAAGGTAGACAAGGAGAAAAGGACAGCAATCGATTTCTAAATATGACTTCTGTTTACAGCAGATACAGATTTCAACTATCACATCGTCATATACAGTGCTAAAAATTACAAAACAGGAGAATCAGGTCTAAATATAACGAGTTAAGAACGAATCGTAAGTGCAAACATGAGCACCACAGTGCCACATACCATGCAACAACAGGCGACCTTAGTCCAAAATATCATATAGTAAGCCATTGCTTGCATGGTTGAATTGGGATAAAATGTGGCATCAGAGATGTGTAGTGCTCTTTATTGAAGAGCCAGTGAATACTTAAATAATAGTGAAGCTACACAATTTTTAAAAAATTTTTAAAATGGTACCGAACAATAAAGCTACAAGTAATAACTAAACTATAGAAAGTGTTTGTGGGCCATATGTGTAGCACACCTAATACAGTGAACATGTGGCGCTCAAACGGAGGTATGCGGCAGAAAAATCAAATTTAGCCGCTCATCTGATCCATATGGACTTGCAAAGTGTAGGACATTGAGATTTTTCGTCATTAGAGGTCATTTGACGTCCACCAGGTCAGAGAGCAAGTCATGGAGAAATATAGCCACTTCTGGGAATTTATTCTGGAACATCTTGCAAAAAGAAGGGTTTATGTAGTCCAAATTCAGTAAAAGCCCATACCCAGGTGTCTTATTTATTTGGCCGATTAACAGGTCAACATTCGAGTACAGTTTTGCTAATTACCTTGTTACTGTTTCCGTCTTCTTAAGGACTAGTATATCTCACTACGCAATACTTTTAACATTAATTGAAATTTTAACAATGTTCATTTATAGTCCACAACAAAACCTGTTCCATTATTTAATGTATTACTGGCGTTTCTGTTATCGCCACAACATACCGCATATCGGAATTATATATCGTGTCCATGAGTTGTTTGGCATTCCAAGCCAGCATACGTTTCCTGGATGCTTTTTTTATTATTTTCTATTCTACTTTTGTATTTTTATTAACTTCTGGGGACTTAATTTCAAACAATTGCGTTCAGTGTGTTATCCTATTCCATCGCTGGTTTCATGTCTTACATCGAGCCAGGGATCGTGCATGTCTGAATATAAACACATTCTCATTTAATCGCAGTTTTTCCCATATCTCTGGTACAATCCTTTATTTTACTTATTTGTTCATTTTTTATGTGCTACTGGCTAGCTCCATACCTTTCGGCGCTGTAACGGTGTTTTATTCGACATGTTTATACTGTAAACCAAAGATTGTGCTAATATATATATATATGATCTTTGTGATTGTAGTTTATGCCCGGAGAGAGCAAACCGTGTTTGATTGTACTATTTTCATTTCTTTATGTTTCGATTATTTTCTTATTATATTTTGAGAGTGCACTTTTCGCTGTTGTATAGACCTGAAAATGGATCTTCTTCCATTAATTCTTAACGCAAAAATACGTTACGTACTACCTCATACTTTTATATGGTATAACCATTAGTTGTGGTTTTATTGTTCAGTACATTTTTTAAAAATTGTTATATTGCTTCACTGTTATTTAACTATTCACTCGTACTTGAGTAGAGGGCAGCAAACATCTCTTACACATTTTCTTCCTCTTCAACCACGTAAGCAACGGCTTTAGTTCGTTTTATGTTCTACATTAACCAATACTGTTGTCAATGTGGCACTTTGGACAATGTCACCTGTCATCAGATGGTATGTTGCTATATGGTGCTTATGTTTGTACTTCTGAATCGTCATTAACTATCTCACATCCGTTCCTGATTGTCCTTTTGGTAATTTTTAGCAATAAAAGTGACTATGTAATAGCTAAAATCTAGATCTGCTGCAATAAAATGACGTATTTTTGCAATCGATTGCTGTTCTTTTCTTCATTGTCTATTGCCATATTTAATTTGTGGGTCTATTGTGCCTTGCATTAAATGGAGTAAAGGTATCGAATTTAAATTATTGTGAAGTGGGGTAAATGACGATTGGTTGTTCAGTTTAAGTGACTGGGCTGCTAAGTGTGAGATGGCTGAAACTCATTTGGCCAGGGTGAGTGACAGCCGTAGACGTCCACGTAGCAAACCCAAGCCAGACAGCTGGCAAATGTTATACTTTCCCCCGCATTGTGACTGAATCAACAGACTGTCATGGCTCAGAACACCTTATATGGAAATCTCTGTTAGTTCTTCTTCCTCAATCACTTCCGGGTTGGATATTAGTACACGTAGTGATAGCTCCACCTCCACTGACATAAAATTACCCAGGCTGACGAGCGGTGCCTGGCTACTGTCAATCTTTTGCACATGCAGCAAACTACGGCATACACAGAATTGTGATTTATCCGGTTCCACGTTTTCTGCCAAAGGTTCAATTAATAACGTATTAACTGATAAATCCGCTCCTACACCCACCCAGACTAGCTTCGTAATATATTTCGGTATTTTATCCCAGAAGTCGCGTCTATGAGCTCATGCATGCACGCATGCATGACTTCCATGACATCTCAGGTATTACGATTTTTTTGGCAATAAAACCTGAAGAAAATGCTGTCTCAAAAAGCTCAATATATGCTCCTTTTTGGCGTGATATTTACTCAGGAAATCCAGTAAAATTATTATAGTGTAGCTGCCGTCAACTGGAAGTCTTTCTCGGCCTTTCAGAAACCCATCCAAGTCGAACTGTTATACAGAGCACTACATCAACCTCTAACTGTTGGTTTGATGCTGCCTGTCATGAATTTCTCTCCTGCGCCTACCTCTTCATCTCAGTCATTTGCTCTCTCGAGTACCATGGAAATTACTGCCTTGATAAACATGTCCTATCATCCTGTCCCTTCACCTTGTCACTGTTTTCCATGTGTTTTTTATTTCTCCGATTTTCGACGAACCTCATCATTCCTTATCGTCAGTCTTCCTCATTTTCGACGGTCTTCTGCAGCACCCCATTTCAAATGCTTCGGTTCTCTTCGGTTCCGGTTTTCCCACGGTCCATGATTCACTGCCATCCAATGCGGTGCTCCAAAAGCTCATACACAGAAATTTCTTCCACAAATCAACGCATATGTTTGACACCAGTCGACTTCTCTTCGCCAGGAATGCCATCTTTTCCCGTGCTGGTTTGCTTTTTACGTGTTCCTTTCTTGTCCGTTGTGGGTTATTTTTCTTCCAAGGCAGCAGAATTCGTCTACTTCGTAACGTCCAATTATGATCTTAAATTTACCGCTTCTCTAATTTTTGCTACTTCTAATTTCTTTTGTCTTTTTTACGGTTTACTTTCATACCATATTCTGTACTCATTAGACTGTCAATTCCTTTCAACGGGTCCTATAATACTTCTTCACTTTCAATGAGGATAGCAATGCCATCAGCGAATCTTATCATTGATATTCATTCACCTTAAAGTCCGCCCCCGGTAGCTGAGTGGAGCCGGCACGGTAGCTCCGCGTGTTCGGTCAGAGGGTTTAGCTATCCTCTGAAATAAAGAACTGAGTGAACGGATCAACGAACAAGCGGAACGGGTGTCACTGGACATCCGCCACGAACAAATTCTACGAACAATGTAGAACAAAATAAAATCAACAAAAAAGTGGTAAGCACAACAGAATGTCAATCCTAAGGGAGCGGGTTCGATTCCCTGCTGCGTCGGAGATTTTCTCCGCTCAGGAACTGGGTGTTGTGTTGTCCTAATCATCATCATTTCGTCCCCATCGACGAGCAAGTCTCCGAAGTGGCGTCAACTCGAAAGACTTGCACCGGCGAACGGTCTACCCGACAGGAGTAGAGACAGGAGACACACGACATTTACATTTAATTTTAATCGCGCTCTTAAAGTCATATTTTCCCTTAGTTTACCCACATTTTTCTCGGAATTTAAAATATCTTGCACTATTTTACGTTATAAGACTCTTTTCCAGGATCAACAAATCCTACAGGCGCTATATCGGCATTACCCAGAATGAAAGTGATTTTGTTCGACATATGGCATATGGCATATGGCATATTCAGAAACAATTTGATCCGCAGTTGGCACCACAGTGACTCAACGAACTGTAACAAATCGATTACTTCAAGGACTGCTCCGAGGCAGGTGCCCTGTAGCATGAGCTCCACTGACTCCAAAATACCGCCATTTGCGACTTCAGCGGTGTCAAGTGAGATCTTACTGAAGGGCAGGGTGGACGTCCTTTGTGTTTTCTAAAGAAAGCTTGTACTGACTCTGTGCCAGAGATGGCAGTGTGTTGGTTAGAAGGAGGCCAGTTTAGGGCCTGTAACCAGCTCGTCTGCGTTCACGACAACACTGGATCTAAACCTGATGTTATGGTCTGGGTTGCGATTTCGCATCTCAGCAGGAGACTCTCGCGGTTATCCCTCACACTCGGATTGCAAATTTGTACGTCAATCAGGTGATTCAAGCTGCTGTGCTGCCATTCATGAACAGCATTCCAGAGAATGTTTTCTAACTGAATAACTCTCGCCCAGATACTGCTATTGTAGCCTGACATGCTCTACAGAGAGTCTGCACTTTGCCTTGGACTGTTCGATCGTTAGATTCGTCTCCAATCGAGCACACACGAGACATCATCGGATAACAATCCCAGCGTCATCCACAACCAGCATTAACCGACCACGTGCAATAGGCATGGAATTCCATCGCCGAAACTGACAAGTGGCGCATGTACAACACAATGTATGCACGTTTCATGCTGGCATTCAACATTCTGACGGGTACAACGGTTATTAAGGCACCAGCACTTCACTTTTGCAATGGCTTATTTAGCGCTTACATCAACCAGTGATCTTCCAATTTTAATCATTTAAGTATGTTACGTAGGCAGATGTACTACCGAAATTTCATTACCTTACATTAATTATTTTTTAATATTGCAATTTTTCTTTCGTAGGGTATATTTAAGTGCTGTATGTAGTGATTCTAACTACCACCCAAATCCTAAATTGCTGCTGGTTAGGAATTTGAAATCGAGGAATGTTTTTATGGAGCACTAAGTGTCTTCTTTCCACCACGAATTCCTGTGCCAATCTTTGCAGGACGCTTTTCAATCTCTGCCTTCCCCTAAAGTTTTTACCCTTTCACAGCAGCTACGCAAAATAAGAGCAAAATGTCGGACGGCTCGAACCCACGTGCACACAAACAAGTTTTCTTGTTTTCAAGACAGGCAGGCAATCTCAGCTCAGAGATTCGCCTGTGGGCGAGGGCGTCGGAAACGTTTCGTAACTCGTCGAGCGAACCTATCATTTCTAAACAAAAGACAGCGACGACACTAAACGAAGTCACTTGGTATTACCGATGTCGTCATGCTAATTTTCATGTACAGTTTTACCATAACAGCTGAGTGTCATTTTACCTCTTCCAGTTGTTTCGACTAGCCTCCTGTATGCAAGGGACGTAAGCCATTCTCTCTGGCATCATAGTACTCGAACGGTTTCTGTACCAGCGAGAAGTAATATCTTCTTACGATCCAGTGTGAAGATAGTCTGCGAATCTTAAAACCAACATAAGTGATACGAGTGATACGTTTGACATTTATGATTTAAACTCTGATGTCTATAACCTGACATGCTGACCAATGAAACTTATTACAAAATAGAACAGTTCTGTACTAACAAGTTTCAATTTTTTCACGCTGTCAGTCTTGTTACTGCACCTAGATGAGGGCAACGAAATTCAAATCACCTGCTGGTCACAGAGACTGTGGGTTCCCTAGGTTGCCCAGTGTCAGGGTAGAAGTACGAGGGGAATGAACTTTTGACGCTTCATTTGCTCTGCTTTCTGGAAATGATCTACTCTTTTGTCTATAATGATTTCATCGCCAAGAGGCGTTAAGTTCTAAGTTTTATTCATTCAGAGGGATAAACCACCATGAGCGTTTCTTAGACCACTTCTTCCACAGAGAAAATATACTTTCCCAAAGCCCTTCGCATTAACTACAGTCTGATTCGATTTTCGCAACAAAAAGATATATCTACTAATTTCGTCTTATGTCGTTTTGAAGAGTCAATTTCGTATCAGAATGACGTCACGGGAATGTTTTTCTCTCACGCAAGGTATATGATACTACATGTTCAGTAACCTTCTGCTTTGTCATCTGAAACGCTTATTTACTACCTGAAGTTATTAAGTTTCATACGAAGCGCGTTCTAATACACTACATTTAAAATGCAGGCTTGCGATTACCTACATTGCACAGGTGTTGATATGCTGCGATTTTCCTTGCTCAAAAGAGCAGCGAAAAATTGTTTTCGAACAAAGACGAACGATAGAACTCTTCAAGGTGATGATGATTTTTTTTTACTAGGTTAAATTCAAACCATCTTAGAAATCCTTAATTCGAAATTGCTAAGGCAAGACCATTTGTTTTCTTGTACTGTTGTTGTTGTTGTGGTCTGAGTGCCACTAAACGCTTCAATACCAAACGAAAGCGATCGTATGTTTGAGTAGTTGGAGGAAATTTACTAGTATAAAAGATTCACAAGTAACCTGTTATAAATCTCCATGTTGTTGTTGTGGTCTTGAGTCCTGAGACTGGTTTGATGCAGCTCTCCATGCTACCCTATTCTGTGCAAGCTTCTTCATCTCCCTGTGCCTTCTGCAACCTACATCCTTCTGAATCTGCTTAGTGTATTCATCTCTTTGTCTCCCTCTACGATTTTTACCCTCCACGCTGCCCTCCAATACTAAATTGGTGATCCCTTGATGCCTCAGAACATGTCCTATCAACCGATCCCTTCTTCTAGTCAAGTTGTGCCACAAACATCTCTTCTCCCCAATCCTATTCAATACTTCCTCATTAGTTATGTGATCTACCCATCTAATCTTCAGCATTCTTCTGTAGCACCACATTTCAAAAGCTTCTATTCTCTTCTTGTCCAAACTATTTATCGTCCATGTTTCACTTCCATACATGGCTACACTCCATACAAATACCTTCAGAAATGATTTCCAGGCACTTAAATCTATACTAGATGTTAACAAATTTCTCTTCTTCATAAACGCTTTCCTTGCCATTGCTAGTCTACATTTTATATCCTCTCTACTTCGACCATCCTCAGTTATTTTGCTCCCCAAATAGCAAAACTCCTTTACTACGAGGGCAGTTCAATAAGTAATGCAACACATTTTTTTCTGAAACAGGGGTTGTGTTTTATTCAGCATTGAAATACACCAGGTTATTCCCCAATCTTTTAGCTACACAACACTATTTTTCAACGTAATCTCCATTCAATGCTACGGCCTTACGCCACCTTGAAATGAGGGCCTGTATGCCTGCACGGTACCATTGCACTGGTCGATGTCGGAGCCAACGTCGTACTGCATCAATAACTTCTTCATCATCCGCGTAGTGCCGCGTAGTGCCGACATTTGCGGGAATTGTCGGACAAGCACCACAACAGCTCATGCAGCCAAGTTGCTGAGAAGATGAATTTTCGGAATCATGAAAAAGAAAATTAAGGACTTGTTGAATGACTATCAGTTTGCCTTTAGGACGGGCAAAGGTTCCAGAGAGACAATTCTGACGCTGCAGTTTATAATGGACGCAAGACTGAAGAAAAATCAAGACTCGTTCATTGGATTTGTCAGCATGGAGAAAGCGTTAAAACCATGTCAAATGGTGCAAGATACTCGAAATCCTGAGTAATATAGGGGTGAGCTATAGGAAAAGACTGATAATATACAATATGAACAAGAAACAAGGGGGAAAAATAAGAGCGCAAGATGTAGAACGAAGTGTTTGGATTAAAATCGGTATAAGACAGGGATGTAGTCTTCCCCTCCTGCTATTCAATTTATACGTCAAAAAAGTTTTGACGGAAAAAAAGAAAGTTTCAAGACTAGGATCAAAATTCGAGGTGAAAGGATATCAGCGGTAAGATTCGCTGATGACGTTGCTGTCCTCAGTGAAAGCGAAGAATAATTACAGCATCCTTCGGATGGAATGGACAGTCTAATCACTACAGAATATGGACTGAGAGTAAATCGAAGAAAGACGTAAGTAATGAGAAATAGGAGAAATGAGAAGAGCGACAGACGTAGCATCATAATTGGTGATGGAGAAGCGAATGAAGGAATTCTGCTACCTAGGCAACAAAATAATCCATGATGGACGGAACATGAAGGACAAAAAAGCAGAGTTCACTGTCAAAACGGGTATTCCTGGCCGGGAGAAATCTATAGCATCAAACAGAGATCTTAATTTGAGGAAGATATTCCTTGAATGGATGCTTGGAGCGCAGCATTGTATGGCAGGGAGACAAATACTGTGGAAAAACCTGAACAGAAGAGAACAGGAGCATTTGAGATGTGGTGCTACAGAAGTACATTGAAAATTAGGTGGAATGAGGAAGTTCTCCGCAGAATCGACAAGGAAAGGGATATATGGAAAACACTGACAAGAAGAAGTGACACGATAATAGGACACTTGTAAGGAAGTCAGATGAACTTACACGGGACAAGAAGGAGCTGTGACGCGAAAAACTGTCCAGGAAGAGAGAAACTGGAATATATGAAGAAAATAATTGACGACGTATGTTGCAAATGCTAGGAATTCTTGATGAGCCGCGTCAAACCAGTCAGAAGACTGATGATTGAAACAAGAAAACAATATGTGGTGCTAATTGTTCAGCGCCAACTATATTCGTTTCCGCGCATTATTATCATTTTTCGTGAACGTTTCTCTGTCCATTAGGTGTACAATTTGATGTGAACACTAAAATGTTCAGCTGTTAGACTTCATGTTTGACAGCGCGTTGTATTTGCCACTGTAACTTGATTAGTAAGATATATTGAAAATACCTGGCTGTGGAAAACATCTCAGGTGAAAGCTGGATGTATTCAAGTAGGGTCAGTAGTCAAAATAAATGTGGGGCAAGTAACGTTAACTCCAAGTTGTATAGGGCGTATTATTGGGTCATTTTCCATAAAGCCAGTATTGCAACAATGCTATGAAATTTTTTCTGTGAGATATGGAGATCGGAATAGAATTTCCAGGTAGGTACTCTTTCACACTGCCTTTTTCTGTCACAGTCGTGAAAGTTTCGCAGGAAGAACGATTACTGGTGAGCCTTTTTGTTCTTCATTTACAATTTTGTTCTGTGTTGTATGTGTCATTAATTTCTGTGTAATGACTGAAGTTAATATTTTGTATATTGTTGGTAGGCATGTTATGGGGCGATATTTTGCTGGGTTTGCTGTGTATGCTTAATTTTTAGGTTTCAGATAAGTTATTCCATGTGTAAGTGTATCAGGGAATGTGTATGGGTCTGCAATGTAACTGTTAAGTAATTTAGTTATATGTGAATGTGTTGAGGTGAACTTCTTTAGCCAGAAATTTGCTATTTTATCTTTTCCAGGGGCTTTCCATTTGTGCGTAGAATTAACTGCCCGGGTGACTTCATGTTGCAAAATGATCACTTCAGGCATTTGTGGTATCATCTTGTATGTGTCTGTTTCTTCTTGTATCTACCATGCATGTCTATTATGTAGTACCGGGTTTGACCATGTGTTGCTCCAGAAGTGTTCCATGTCTGTTATGTTTGGTGGATTGTCTATTTTAATGTGTGTGTTATCTATTGTTTGGTAAAATCATTTTTGGTTTGTGTTGAATCATTGGTTTTGTTTCCTTCTATTTTCACTTTTTTTGTATCTTCTAAGTCGTTTGGCCAATGCTTGTAATTCCTGCTTCTTTTCATCTAATTGCTCTATCGCTTCTTGTTGTGAGATTTTACTTAACATTTTTCGTTTTTCGTCTGATATTTCATTTCTTATAAATTGTGTTAACTGTCCGATGTCCTTTCTCAGTTTTTCTATTCTGATCTGTAGCCTGTGTTACCATGCTGGATTTGTGGGTTTTTTCTGTGTGTTGGTTGGTTCTGATTTCTGCCTAGTGTGTATATTTAGTGTAGTGAGTGCTCCTATATAAACCAGTTGTTGTAACTCTTCCATAGTTGTATTTTCATTTATTTTGTTGTGTATGATTGTGTTGATAGTTGTTATTGTTGTTTCGACTTGTGGGTTATTTGGTGGTCTATGCAAGAATGGTCTAATGTCTGTATTTGTGTCTTTTTATTCTATATATATCAGCTGAAATTTTTCTTCTATATCTAACATGTGTGTCAATTCGTGTTCTTTTTGTGCTTGATCTGGTGGCTGTCTTAAGATTTTGTTTTCCTCTGATTGTTTAATTGATGCGTGTTGTTCTTTGTTTGTTTGCTCTGGGATATTTGAGTGGTTATTTTAGAAATAATAATAATAATTATTATTATTATTATTGTCGATTATTCCCGTTTAAGAGAGCGTTTGAACTTGAATTCCTTTATGATGATGGTTTATGTTTCTTCTGAGCGCAAATTTTCTTCATGTGTTCACTGTGTTGTTTCTTTCGCTCCACTGGTCTCTTCTGTGTTGTGGTGTAAAATTTATGTTTTTTGAAGATGTTCCTGAATTCAGTTCTATTTTCTGCATCGTTTACTGTTATGTGTGCTTGTCTGAGCTCCTCTTCAACTTCTTTTATCCATTTTGTTTTTCCCCTGCCTGAGTTGATGACTTTAAGAATTCGCTTTGAAATTCTGTTTTCATTCATCCTGTGGATATGTCCGTAGAACTGCATTCTCCTTTTCCTTATTGTATCCGTAATTTTGTCTGTGTATTTATATAATTCTGATGTTGGTCTCTTCTTCCAGATTCCTTGCTCTTATACCTGTCCAAAAATTTTCCTGAGAATTTTCCTTTCTTGTTTCTCTATTTCTTTGATTTTAGTTTGCCCACCTATTTGTGTTGTTTCAGATGCATACAGAAGTACGACAGTGTTGTAGTGCCTCAATTTTGCGTTAATAGATATGGACTTTTTGTTATAATAGTTCCACGTGAGTTTATATGCTTTCTGTAGTTTTTTTATTCTTTCCTCATTGGCCTTTAGATTGATCCCTGATGGCTGGATGATTTCTCCCAGGTACTTAAAATGTGGTACCTGTACGATTTTCCCGTGGGTTGTCACAATAGGAAATTTGTCTTGTGGCACTCTTTCTATGTACTGGGTTTTCTCATATGAGATTTGCAGGCCAGTTCATTGTGCAATTTCGTCTAACTTCTCTATGGCGTTAGTGGCTTCTTTTCTATTATTTGTGAGGATTGCAAGGTCATAATGAATATGGCCGAGGACTGGGAAATATTTTTTTCTGGAGCTGATGACATCTCAGATCTTAATGTTTTCAAGTATATCACCAACCATTTGGTTATAATCAGAACAGTAATAATAATAATAATAATTTGGTTATAATCAGAACAGCAATAATAATAATAATAATAATAATAAATATTATTATTATTATTATTATTATTATTATTATTATTATTATTATTGCTGCTCTGATTATAACCAAATGGTTGGTGAAATACTTGAAAACATTATTATTATTATTATTGCTGTTCTGATTATAACCATGGTTGGTGAAATACTTGAAAACATTAAGATCTGAGATGTCATCAGCTCCAGAAAAAAATATTTCCCAGTCCTCGACCATCATCATTATCATCAGCTGATTCACTGCCTTCAGAAACAATAGCATCGATCTCTCCATCGTCGTCACATGATATTTCCTTTAATTTCTTTTCTTCGCTCAAAACTGATTACACTTCCATACCACTCAAACGGTTTCCATTCGTAATGCAGCTCTACAATACACTAAGGCACAACACTGAGGCAATATACAACAGCTGAGAGAAGAAGTCGTGCTCTTCGGTCCGAAGAATGCTTTGGTGCAGCTCTCGATGGTAGTCTGTTCTGTGCAAGACTCTTCATCTCTGACCAACTTTTGCAGCATACTTCCATTTGAACCTGCACACCGTATTCAAGCCACCGCCTCTCTATAATTATCTTCGACCCCCCCCCCCACCACTTCTGTTTCCAAACTGGCAAGCAATGGCATTCAAACTACATTAAATTGTCTTTGTGTTCCCTGATAAACTGACAGAAAATAATTAACGGCTAATTTCGTATGACGTACTTCGATACAACGTTAAACTGACTTTAAAAAAATTGGTGCAATTTCGGAAACTAGTAGTCACTTAAACTGCTAAATGATTTCTTGAGTAAAATGGCACATACACAGCGATAAAGACAGCATGACGGTTGCATTTTATCGCTTTAAAGTCCCAGTTCATAGCAGTGAAAGTAAGCTATAATTTTTTTCCACCCGACTGGCCACGCGGCCTAACGCGCTGCTTCCCGAGCGGGATGGCGTGCCGGTTCCCAGCACGAATCCGCCCGGCGGGCTAGTGTCGGCATCCGGGGAGCTGGCCAGCCTGTGGATGGTTTTTAGGCGGTTTTCCATCTGCCTCAGCGAATGCGGGCTAGTTCCCCTTATTCCGCCTCAGTTACACTATGTTGGCGATTGCTGCGTAGACACTGTCTCCACGGACCCATACACCATAATTACTCTAACAAGCAAACGTTTGGGGTTAGACTCGTCTGGTATAAGACGTTTTACCGGGGGGTCCACTGGGGAGCAGAACCGCACAATAACCCTGGGTTCGATGTGGGCGGCGGTGGGGTGAGTGGACTGCTGTAGCCTGTTGTGGGGTCGTGAACCACTGAGGGCTACGTCGGGGAGCTAAGCCTCAACGTCGTTTCTAGGTCCTCGGTTCAATACATAATAGACAAGCTATAACGTCATTTGACGGTAATATCAAATGTAATTAATATTTTTACGTTTTTCGTACGAATGAGCTAATTAGTGATGCATATGAACAGAGTACCAGTTACCACCACGCTCAGAATTAACCTTTATTAAAGATACCATTAGATGGGGATTCCTTCACAATAACGTGTGGAAGGTAAGACATGTGACGACTATTTTTCACTGTGACAGAGCCGTGTAAAAGGTTTCTATTTATGTTTTATACACTTCATGTACATTTTTCATCTTTTTCCATTCTTGAAGCTGGTGTAACTTTTGTCATTTGTTTTACTACCGGCTAGCTTGAAAATGTCTAAGTGGTAAAATTAGCTAATCCCGCAAAAATATGGATTAAAGTATGTACTTCCAATAAATAAATAAGAAAAGCACCTTCGCTGGACTATGACGTCCCCTACGAAATCTGCGCAATGGAAATGGAAATGAGCGTTTGGCGTCATTGGCCGGGAGGCCCCATGCAGCGCAGGTCCGGCCGCCTTGGTGCAGGTCTTATTACATTCGACGCCACACTGGGCGACCTGCGCGTCGGATGGGGATGAAATGATGATGAAGACAGTGCAACACCCAGTCCCTGAGCGGAGAAAATCCCCGACCCAGACGGGAATCGAACCCAGACCTGTAGGACAGCAATCCGTCACGCTGACCACTTTTTATTTTTTTTCGTTGCATCTGCATATACAAAACAAAAGACTTGTTAAATTATTACCCGTTGCGGAAAAAGTTCATTACCACACCGTTTCATAAGACACAAAAAAGAAGGTAACAAACGCTGACTTGAAGGTGAAAATATGAAACGTTGACTCGTAATTGCGAAATGTTTTTCATAGCACACTAACATCAGCCGATGACCCGTGAGATACAGTAACACTGTAATAAGCTATCATCGCTTGCCTACCAGTGTATCCAGATAATGAGTTGCTTCTGGAAACATGAGGAATACCCTGGGATCTGTTGTAACCGCGCCATCTTGTGGTGTAAACACGATGTTCCTCTGAACTGTCATGCGTCAAGCAGAAGCAACAGAAGCAATAAAGGCACCTCTTAATTATCTCTCAGCATTACCAATACCTAGGTTCACAAAGAAAACCACGTTCATTATTTTAACCACTTTTTTTCACAATAGCAATGAGACAAAGTAGTTAAAGTCGGACAAAAACGCAGAAGACATCGACTTTTCAAAGTTTCTTGAAATCACCATTTGTCTCTCATGTTAAACAGCACATACACCCGACCAAAGACTACGGGGCATACGATGCTTTTCGTTACTACGGTTCCAGTATTGTATACCGAACTGTTCATTTCGAAATCCTGGTCTCTCATACTAACCAACAAAGGTCACTGGTATGTCCCTCAATCCAACGTAACAGTTTCCAGCACACTGTTTCTTCAACAGTCGAATATTACATCATGTGCATTAGATGGTCTTGCAATGTACGACAGTTTATTCAATAAAATAATTTTTCTCTGTGTTTTGCCTAGGAACGACGTGTGTGAGCAGATACACAGACGGAAAAAACGGCAGTACCAAAAAATAGTTAATATACAGTAATGAAATTTCTGGAACACCAATGTCTATCTAGCATGTTAAAACGATTAACATTCTAATACTACAGTTTAATGTAGCGTGAGATAAGCCATTGCAAATATACCAATCAGGTTCCTTTCAGAGTATGCAGACACAATAGCGCCTTTCTTAGCAATCATATACAACCGCTCACTTGACGAAAGGTCTGTTCCTAAAGACTGTAAAGTAGAACAGGTCACGCCAATATTCAAGAGAAGAAATAAGAGTGACCCATTGAATTACAGACCCATCACTGACCTCAATTTGCGGTAGAATTTTGGAGAATATACTGTACACGGTCATTGTCAATCACCTTGAAGAAAATGACTTATTGATACATAACCAACACGAATTAAGAAAATATAGTTCTTGTGTAACACAGCTAGCTCTTTATTTCCATGAAGTAATGAGTGCTGTCGACAAGGGATCGATTCCATGTTCCTAGATGTCCAGAAGGCTTTTGATACCGTTCTCCACAAGCGACTATTAATCAAACTGCATGCATATGGAGTATCGTCTCAGTTCTGTGACTGGATTAGTGATTTCTTCTCAGAAAGGTCACAGTTCGTAGTGATAGACGGTAAATCATCGAATACAACAGAAGTGATATCTGGCGTTTCGCAAGGTAGTGTCATAGGCCCTCTGCTGTTCCTGATTTACATAAATGATCTAGGTGATAATCAGAGCAGCTCCCTTAGATTGTTTGCAGATGACGATGTAATTTACCGTGTAGTAAAATCATCAGAGGATCAATTCCAATTACGAAATGATCTAGAGAGAATTTCTGTATGGTGCGAAAAGTGGCAATTGGCACTAAACAAAGAAAAGTGCGAGGTCATCCACATGGGTACTAAAAGAAATCCGATAAATTTTGGGTATACGATAAATCGCACAAATCTAAGGGCTGTTAATTCGACTAAATACCTAGGAATTACAATTAAGAGCAACTTAAAGTGGAAAGACCACATAGGTAATATTGCGGGGAAGGCGAAACAAAGACTGCGCTTTGTTGGAAGAACACTTAGAAGACGCGACAAACCCACTAAAGAGACAGCCTACATTACACTTGTCCGTCCTTTGCTGGAATATTGCTGCGCGGTGTGGGATTCTTACCAAGTAGGATTGACGGAGGACATCGAAAAAGTGCAAAGAAGGGCAGCTCGTTTCGTGTTATCGTGATAGTTGAGGTGGCAGTCATTGAAACAAATGAGGTTTTCTTTCCGGCGTGATCTATTTACGAAATTTCAATCACCAACTTTCTCTTCCGAATGCGAAAATATTTTGTTGACACCCACTTACGTTGGGAGAGAGCTCGAACGGAAGGATTTAGGTGTTCCTTTTTCCCACGCGCCATTCGAGAAGGGAATGGTAGAGAAGCAGTATGAAAATGGTTCAATGAAGCCTCTGCCAGGCACTTACGTGTGAATTGCAGAGTAACCATGTAGATGTAGATGTAGATTAGAGGTTCCTTAAGGTATATCGCCGATAATGCTGTTGTTTACAGAGCCGGCCGGAGTGGCACTACAGTCTGGAACCGCGCGACTGCAACGGTCGCAGGTTCGAATCCTGCCTCGGGCATGGATGTGTGTGATGTCCTTAGGTTAGTTAGGTTTAAGTAGTTCTAAGTTCTAGGGGACTTATGACCTCAGCAGTTGAGTCCCATAGTACTCAGAGCCATTTGTTGTTTACAGAGAAGTTGGAAAGACAAAAAAAAAATGTAGCAAAATGCAGAAACACTGTCTGAGTTTCGAAGCTTGGTGCCCGGGTTTGTACTTTACTCACATCATAAACAAATGTAACGCACTGCGCATAAATAGGTAGAAAGACACACTACTATACAATTACCCGACTGCAGAATAGTCGCTGGAAGCAGTCTGACAATAAAATGTCTAGAAGCATACGTACGGAGTGATTCAAAGTGGAACGACCATAGAAAATTAACCACAGGCAGGGCTGATGTTAGACAGATTCTCTGGAAGAATCCACAGAAAATGTAGTCCGTCCGCAAAGACGGTAGCTCATAAAACCCTTTTACGACCAATAACTGAATACCGCTTGTCAGTCTGGCTTCTGTACCAGATAGGATTAGTAGAGAAAGTAGGGAAGATCTAAGGAAGAAAAGTTCGTTTCGTTACAGGTTCACTCAATACGAAAGCGTCTCGCAGGTGCTCAGCCAAGCCCAGTGAATTTGCAGTAGAATTGTGGAGCATCTACTGTACTCGAACATTATTAATCACCTTGAAGAAAATGACTTATTGATGCATAACCAAAACGGACTCAGAAAATTTCGTTCTTCTGCAACACCGCTAGCTCATTATTCCCATGAAGTAATGAGTGCTGTCGACAAGAGATCTCAAATCGATTCCATATGCATAGATTTCCAGAAGGCTTTTGATACCGTTCCTCATAAGCGACTATTAATCAAATTTCGTGCATATGCAGTATCGTCTCAGTTGTGCGACTGGATTCGTGATTTCCTCTCAGAGAGGTCACATTTCGTAGTCATAGACGGTAGATCATCGAGTAGAAGTAGCTGAGGAATTAAATAAATAGGAAGTACAGGGAAGCTAGACGAAATGGCTGCACGAAAAATGTGAAGAAATCGAAAAAGAAATGGTTGGCAGAAGGAGTGACTCAGCGAATAGGAAAGAAAAAACAAACTTCGGTGGCATTAAAAGCAGTGTTGGTAACATAAGGAGAACAACAGGAATTCCACTGTTAAATGGAGAGAAGCGAGCGGACAGGTGGAAAGAGTACGTTGAAGGCCTCTATGACGGGGAAGATTTGTTTGAAGTAATAGAAGAAGATACAGGAGTCGATTTAGAGGATATAGGGGATCCAGTATTAGAATCAGAATGTAAGAGAGCTTTGGAGGACTATAGAACAAATAAGGCATAATGGATAGACAACATTCTGTCAGAATTTCTAAAGTCATTGGGTGAAGTGGGGACTAAACATTTGTGCGTGGAATATATGAGTATGGGGACATACCATCTGACTTTCGGAAAAACATCATCCACACAGTTCCGAAGACTGCAAGAGCTGACAGGTGCGAGAATTATCGCACAGTCAGCATAACAGCTCATGCATCCAAATTCCTGACTAGAATAATTGTAAGTAGGCTGTTTAGGTTTTTATATTGGTAACGCCACGTAGCGCTCTGTATGAAAATCACTGGCTATGCTGTGTGCAGTCTGTGGCTAGTTTAATTGTTGTCTGCCATTGTAGTGTTGGGCAGCTGGATGTTAACAGCACGTAGCGTTGCGCAGTTGGAGGTGAGCCGCCAGCAGGGTGGATGTGGGGAGAGAGATGGCGAAGTTTTGAAATTTGTAAGACTGGATGTCATGAACTGCTATATACATTATGACTTTTGAACACTATTGAGGTAAATACATTGTTTGTTCTCTATCAAAATCTTTCATTTGCAAATTATGCCTTTTAGTAGTTAGTGCCTTCAGTAGTTTGAATCTTTTATTTAGCTGGCAGTAGTGGCGCTCGCTGTATTGCAGTGGTTAGAGTAATGGAGATTTTTGGTGAGGTAAGTGATTTGTGAAAGGTATAGGTTAATGTTAGTCAGGGCCATTCTTTTGTAGGGATTTTTGAAAGTCAGATTGCGTTGCGCTAAAAATATTGTGTGTCAGTTTAAACACAGTCATGTATAATTGTTCAAAGGGGACATTTCATATGTCGACCCTTAGCTGAGGATACCTCACTGGAATCTTCTGATTTTTACTTGTAGTTTGTGTAATTAGTGTAGATTTTGTTTATTGCTAGCGCGTAATTGTAGACATAATCTCATTTTGTAGTTGCAGTCTTTCATTGTTGTACAGTAAAACAGGTGTGGCACGCATGTAAATGTGCGCCAAGTATTTCGCAGCTGCGCTTGCAATTAACTAGATATTGTTTTCAGTGCTATGTTAATGTGTTCTCTTATTTTTGCTCTTAAAATTGTGTTTTTCTGTGTTGTCGTGTGAAATATTGTGACAATAATGGCGTGTGGAAAACGTAATACTAGGCTCCAAAGTAAACTGAGAAATGGCAGTGAAGACCAAAGCAGTGTTTTAGCGCCACCATGTAATGAATTAACTAATGTTCAAAGTAGTAATTTGATAATTGTGCATAGGGAAATGGAGCGGGCTGCAAATATAGGTGTAGGCAGTGAAACAATTAGTGAACAGAGAAGCATTATCGATCGATCGGTCGGCAACAGCTCGCCTCAGGATTCCGAAATGACAGGACACAATTTTGCAAATACTGTAGATTCAGGTTTTGCGTCCTCACCGTTTTCTCAAATAAATCAAGACACATTTTCTGCTTTTCAAAATGCGAATATTGCCGATTCAAATGCACTGCCGAATAGCACTGAGGAACATGTTTCGACACCAGTGCACTGTTGTTACAGTTAATGCAACAAATGGGACAAAGGCTACAAAAGTTAGACACAACGCTTGAACAAAATCAGAAACAAATGGGACAAAATCTTCAAAAGTTAGACACAATGGAACAAAATCTTCAAAAGTTAGACACATTGGAACAACACCAGAGACAAACACAGCAACAGTTAGACACAATGGAACAACACCAGAGACAAACACAGCAACCGTTAGACACAAAATCTTAGGAAGTTAGACACCACACTTGAACAAACACGTGAAGATTTCACTACTGAGTTACATAACATTGAATCGAAATGTCAAAAAGTCTGTAATGACGTAAAAACACAAATTTGTGAGCATTTCCAACCTATTTTTTCGCGTCATGAAAATGCATTACAGAATCACGAAGCAGCCATAAAAGAACTGCAAACTATTGTTCATGAAAATCACCACACCTTGCAAGCTAAAATTAACTCAGTTGCATCTACCGATTCGGTTACACAACTTGCAAAAACTCAGGAAAACTTAAAGGACACAGTAGATTCGATTTCAACACAAATGGACACTCTAAAACTTGGTTCAGAAAAACACACAGGAAATGTGTTCACTATCTGAGAAAGTAGCCGAACTTTCGGATCAGTTCACTAACTTATCTCCAAAGGTAGATGATGATCTGAATGACACAAGACCCGTAGCCTTCACTGACACAGAAGAGTATGAACAAATTAGAAAATTCAAACAAAATCAAAATCAAATCAATACACAGTACAAAAGAGAAATCCGGGAAGTACAAGATCAGTTGACGCAGGTAATACAAGAATTACATATTTCAGAGGACACTCGCGCTCCAGTACGGGAAGAGGGACATAGAAATACGGAACAACCACAAAATAATAACACAGCGCATTTCGGAAATTATGAAATAAATTGGCAAGGTGCACCGAATTTGGAAATGGAGCCGCCGAAACGACGTAACAATGGCCGATATGCGACTCGCCGACATGATGATTTTGACTATAAGCTGTTCATTACCACACGTAAATTTAAAACATTTAAGAATTCTGGCAACGACATTCATCCACAAGCGTGGCTCTATCAATTCCCTCATTGTTTTCCTCCCAACCGGTCATTAGAGCACAGATTAGAATTTATGTGTGGCTATTTAGAGAATGAACCAGCTGTAAGAATGCGATCGGTCATTCACGATTGTCACAGTGAAGGAGAATTTTACCATGCCTTCCTCTCAGCATATTGGTCTCAAGCTACACAAGACCGAGTAAAACATAGCATCATAATGATGAAACATTTCGAACAATCTGAATTTTCCAGTCTTGTGAGATATTTTGAAGACATGTTGTGCAAGAATCAGTACCTGTCAAACCCATACAGCCCCTCAAAACTCATCAAATGGTTCTAATGGCTCTGAGCGCTATGGGACTTAACATCTGAGGTCATCAGTCCCCTAGAACTTAGAACTACTTAAACCTAACTAACCTAAGGACATCACACACATCCATACCCGAGGCAGGATTCGAACCTGCGACTGTAGCAGGCGCGCGGTTCCGGACTGCGCACCTAGAACCGCTAGACTATCGCGGCCGGCCCAGAACTCATCCACATTTGCTTATTTTGGCAGGACGTTGCTAAGACGACATTGAAGCTTTTCAGGGACTGTTACAAGAATTGGAAATTGACGCTGACAATCGCGGAACGCGAAAACAGGAACACAACAAATACAGGTCACATCCATCGCAATTCCACGATGAAAGAAATAATAACTGGACACGACAAGGCTATTCTCACAACACAAATTGTGACCAAAACAGACACCACCGGTATGACAACCGTTGGCAGAGTAGTAATAATTGCAGGGAAAGATCACCTCTCCGTGGTAGTGACTATCACAGAAACAATCAGAGAAACAGACAATATGGGAACCGAAATAATTATTATAAAGGGAGACAGAATAACTTCAGATGCAACGGTCCACCACGCAGTTACGATTCCGGGAGAAATTCTCCACCACATGACCAACAAACAAGAAAATATGTAAACTACCAACACAACGACAGACCTGAATCCCATCAGACCTGGCGAGCTTCAAACAGGGCAGGGCATTCTCTACAAGGTGAATTTGCAGAAGTTAGGTCTCCTAATCCTAATAACGACGCGTGCCAACAAAGAGACAGACAATGACTCGCACCGCAGGCAGCCGCATGCGCCGGCTGGCTCAAAGAAAAATAACGTAGACGCTAACCTTGAGAATAATTCCAGTATTCTTTACTGACGTATACCGCATGATAATTGCATTCAGGTTGAAACTCTGCGTACTAGGAAGAGTAAAGGATTGCACCACATTTCACATGTAAAACCGTTTATTGAAAGATAATCTGCTTTTTAACTTTGTCTTTGCCATAAAACTTTTCACTTCACATTTCTAGTATGCATTGTCAGACTTAGAAATTGTTAACATGCAACAATGTTTGAAGTTAAATATCCAATCAAGAACCAAGAGAACTTATTTAAACAGAAATTACGAATGCATTGTTATTGTGAACAGACGACACAATGTTATTGTGTGTGTACATTCTTGCTTGTTAGTTGCATGATTACGTAACGACTATAAGGCTCACATACTTACAACATTTACCAGTACTGCTAATGAGATTTTAATGCAACATTTTGGTTTACTTGAAAATACATTCTGGATTTAAAGTGCTTTCTGTGAGATACCAGATGACTTAGTGGTTAGTTTATGTGACAGCTACACGATTTTATCACGCCACTACTAATGAGTGACAATTTACAATGTTGCTTTTGCGGTGTTTCTGTTTTATATCTGCACAGTTTTTCTGAATTCTTCTGGAAAGGAAAACATGTTTTAGTAGTAACTTTTGTGGTATAGCTACAATTAGACTGCCTTTTCTGTAGCACAACAATAAGTTACAGCACAGTACTTTCTTCATCACGGCAGTAAGCGTAATAACTAAGATATCTATAAGCAAAGCATTTCACTTTTGTTTATCATGAGGTAAGTACATTGGCTTCTGCAGAACTTAGCTTTCGGAGGACGATAACTACGTCACTTCCACAGAATTATCTTACAGCAAGACGCACATTTAGCGCTATAGTACACGTATTTGAGTGATTAATTTTGTACTTAAATCATTTATTTATAAAGATATTTGAAGTACAATGATACAAAGGTTTTCTGTGATACATTTCATTCCATTGCTGTAATCTGTAACACCTGAGGGTATAATTACATTAATCCTCAGAGGGGTACATGCTTACTGTGTTTGGCAAGCACAAGGAGCCCTAGCTAATATGGTATTTGCTTATATAACTTTACACATTGGTACCATATTTCTCTAACACACAAATTACACAGCTATCTGATCATTTAACTGAGAGATAAACATTTTTTTTTACTACATCAGTGACACATGTTTACGCAATTACACAGTTGGGTAACTTCACACTTATGAAATTGTATTTTGTCTGTACTTTGTGACCTGTTCATATTTTTTTGGAACCATTGTGATACTATGAGAGCTTTGAATGATGTATTTGGTAAGGGAGCATGATTTTAAAGTACGTTTGAGGTAGATGACACTATTGAAATGAGCAAAGAATTTTCTTTAGGTTTTGAAATTATTGCAGAAAGCTACAACGTTTTTGAGATTTGACTGAGGTGTTATGATGTTATTATTACGACGACGATGTGTATTATGCTGCTGAGGTATGTTTATGATTAATAAGCTGATGCTATATGAGTTATTTGATTATGCTACGTATCTGTTATGATGAAATATTGAAGAAGTGTCGACAAATATGTATATGTATAATAAGGTAAGGAATAATGAGTAGTGGTTAGGGACTCTGATTTGTGGAGAAGGATGTTGGAAACCAAGAATCGTACTTTAAGAGTTATGAAATCTGTGTAAATGCGCGAATGTATCACAATGCCAGCGAAAATTTTTGGACACTCTTATATTCATAAGATTTTGTTTCTACACATTTGCAACGCAAATTCTCGACCCGTGAAATTTTGAATATGAGACTGCCACTGTAGTGCAAACTGGTGTTGTAAATATTTCGGTAAGAAAGTTAAGTGACCTTCACGTAATGTGTCGTGGGCACGGCGCATTACGTGGGCAGCTGCGCGACAGTCGTCTGGAAAAAAGCCATTAGTGTGTGCCTTTCAGAGGCACAGACACTATCCTCGCTATTGACATTTCTTTGTAGAAAGCATCACAAATACGACATGCTCAAACTTGAAAATACATGATTACACTGTGGAGCTCTTAATTTATGATATTTACTAAAATGCCTGATGAAATGATGAGAAACATTTTACATCTATTGTCTTTCTAGTTGAGAGATTGCTCATTTTGTTTAATATCTAGTTTCTAGCTGCACTGCAGCATTGGTTAAAATAAAATTTAATAGATGTACTAATATAGATATTTTATGCCTACAGATCCAGTAAATAATCACTTTATGATGTGCTTAAAAAACGGAGGAGCACAAAAACATTTCACAGGAATTGCATACAGAATTTTCGTTTCAAGTACTTGGTAATTTTTTTGTAGAAATAGTTTTTATGGTGCACCACTTTAATTACATAGACATTAAGATGTGAATAGACATTTCCCTTATCTGCATTGTTGTCTTTAGTGTAATATTTTTTCTGCTTGAGCTATGTCATGTTTAGATATAAGTTATTGCATTTGCTGCTGCTGTTTGCCAGGCATAGCACTACTAAATTTCACTTTACATTACTCTGTTAAGCCAGTTTTACTACTGATTTATTTTTCTTGTTGCTGCACATTGGTTCATATTAGTTGTAATTTTGCATTTTATCAGTTAATTTAGATTTACTGCTGCTTGCTTTGCAAATTGGCATTTTTTGTCATTGCTGTTTGTGTTAAATTGTTTTGTGCTGCTGCATTGCCTCGTTCCTTAGTTTAGCATCTGGGCTCAGTAGATTTATGTTAGCTTAAGATGGGGTAGGCTATATGTGAGAACGAGTTGTGATGAATTGGAAGAAATGCATTGAGAAGAAAATGGTTTGGCCAAAAAGTATTGTGAAAGAGGATATGAACAAAAACGTATGGTTTAGGGACAACAGGTTTAGGTAGGATTTTCTTGGAAATAAATGATGAGGTAAGATAATGGAAAATAAATAATGAGGTAAGAAATATGTGAACATATAAATACAGAAAGCATGCTTGGATAGGATTTATTTGGTGGAAACAAATGTTGAAATAAGACGAAAGATCTATGGAATGAAGTTTTGGGTTGGACTGCAGTACCAAATGTTACCCTGAAAACGAACCCTGTGTTTCCTTTCGTATTATTCCGCTATGTGTTTATGTATCCTTGTGTATTTGTCTTTTTCCTGTCTTTATGTGTTTAGCTAATAAGATTTATGTTGTAGAATTTTTCAAATACTATGTTATTTTCTTTGTAAAGATGTTTATACATTATTTATTTTGTTCTGTTTTAATGCTCATGCGTGAAATTAATGTTTAGAAAACTATTCTCATTATTTTCTATATTTACTTATGTCATAATTCCTGTAACACTGATGTATATGTTTATTTTTATTATTTTGTAAAGCCTGTACTATTACAAATGTTATCTGTATTATTATGTTTTTAATGATGTTTTCTGTATCTTTGTAATTGTATTCTCATGTTATAGAATTGTAATGGACACCAGTTCAGCAAATTAAGAAATTTGTAAGCATTCATTTCAGTGCACACATTTCTGTTGGCCATAGTATATGCACAATATGTAAGAAGTTGGGACCGTTAGTGTTTGCACGTGTGTTGATAATTCAGCAAGGGACTGGTTAACAGCATTGCTGGTTCTAAGGACAAAAAACAAAAACTTTGTGACTGCACAAGTGGTTTATGGACTTGCTATATTGTCCGCAAGACTCTTCGATGGTGATTGTGCATCTGCACAGTCGCAACAGATGGTTGCTGGCCGTCTCTACAAGGACTACAGTGGGTCTACACATTTGATGACTCACCAATACCATTATTTCTACAATCACTGCAGTGGGTCTGCACCTCTGGTGGCCCACCAATAACATAATCTCTACCAGGACTACAGTGGGTCTGCTCTGTGATGACCTACCTACCAATATTCTTCAAAACTTCGACTGACTCTGCTGTGGGTTTGCTCTGTTGTGGCCCATTACCTGTCTGCATGTCGAGAGTCAGCACTGTCTTTCCGTTGGAAGGACAACACTACTTCTTCAAGACTGCATGGAAACCCACTACTTCTGTGTGCATTTTCTTTTAATGCTCAGACTTTGATAAAAACACTGCTATTTTACTGTGATGAACGATCAGGACTGTCTTTATGGTGAGAAAATTTTATCTTTTGACCAACATTGTATCAATAAGTGTGTGCATTTGATTTCTTCGTTATTGTAATTGTAAAAAATTTTAACAAACATGTATTGGCCAGTGCCCAAAACAATTTGTAAAATTTTTTGTGGGGAGCATGGGGGCTATGTAAATAGGCTGCTTAGGTTTTTATATTGGTAACGCCACGTAGCGCTCTGTATGAAAATCACTGGCTGTGCTGTGTGCAGTCTGTGGGTAGTCTGCATTGTTGTCTGCCATTGTAGTGTTGGGCAGCTGGATGTTAACAGCACGTAGCGTTGCGCAGTTGGAGGTGAGCCGCCAGCAGTGGTGGATGTGGGGAGAGAGATGGCGGAGTTTTGAAATTTGTAAGACTGGATGTCATGAACTGCTATATACATTATGACTTTTGAACACTATTGAGGTAAATACATTGTTTGTTCTCCATCAAAATCTTTCATTTGCAAACTATGCCTATTAGTAGTTAGTGCCTTCAGTAGTTTGAATCTTTTATTTAGCTGGCAGTAGTGGCGCTCGCTGTATTGCAGTAGTTCGAGTAACGGAGATTTGGTATAGGTTAATGTTAGTCAGGGCCATTCTTTTGTAGGGATTTTTGAAAGTCAGATTGCGTTGCGCTAAAAATATTGTGTGTCAGTTTAAACACAGTCATGTATAATTGTTCAAAGGGGACGTTTCATAATATACAAACGAAAATAAAATTGAGGATGTGCTAGCTGACGATCAGTTTGGCTTTAAGAAAAGTAAAGGCACCAGAGAGGCAATTCTGACGTTGCTGTTGATAATGGAAGCAAGACTAAAGAAAAACCAAGAGACTTTCATAGGATTTCTTGACCTTGAAAAAGCATTCGAAAATGTAAAATAGTGCAATATATTCGAAATTCTGAGAACAATAGGTGTAAGGTTTATAATTTATATAAAAAACAGCTACCAGCCACATGTATGGTTTAAAAAGGTTTATTATCTTCAGACCATGACCGGTTTCGGATTTTTCTTTACAAATCCATCTTCAGATGGCAGATTACAAGCATTCTAAGTTGGACCTAGTTTTGTTTATGTTACTCATTTGCTGCACTGGGAAAGAAAAGAAATTTTTTGTTGTCCTATCGGTAATGGTATTTTTACGAAAGATTTACTTCTTTTACAAGATCTAATTGCTCAGAGATGTTTTTTATAAACATTAGTAAACATTTGTAAACGTTATTCGTGTGTGCTGCGTGTGTAATTAAGATGATGAGATTGAAAGTGACGTCCATTGACTGGAATAGCACTCACATAGTGCATATTGAAAAGTGTATCAAGCTTGCGTTCGAAAACATAAACGCACGAATATTTCGTCAGGCAGAACTACACAGCTCGTAAGTACACTAACCTGCAAGTTTACTAATGTTTATAAAACCATCTCTGAGCAATTAGATCTTGTAAAAGAAGTAAATCTTTCTTAAAAATACCATTACCGATATGACAACAAAAATATTTCTTTTCTTTCCCAGTGCAGCAAATCAATAACATAAACAAAACTAGGTACAACTAAGAATGCTTGTAATCTGCCATCTGAAGATGGATTTGTAAAGAAAAATCCGAAACCGGTCATGGTCTGAAGATAATAAACCTTTTTAAACCATACATGTGGCTGGTAGCTGTTTTTTATATAAATTATAAACCTTAAGTACAACAGCCACGTTTCTTAACATGTCGACTTTCGACAAAATAGCGTTAACAATAGGTGTAAGCTGTAGGGAAAGATGAGTAATATACAATATCTACAAGAGCCAAGAGGGAATAATAAGAGTGGAAGACCAAGAACGAAAGGACGTAAGACAAGGATGTAGTCTTTCACTCCTACTGTTCAATCGTTACATCGAAGAAGCACTGAGGGAAACAAGAGAAAAGATCAGGAGTGGAATTACGATTCAAGGTGAAAGGATATCAATGATATGATTCGCTGAATGTTGAAAATTGGATGGAGTGATAAGGTAGGGAATGAGGATGTTCTGCATAAAATAGGAGAGGAAAGAAATATGTGGAAAACACTGACAAGAAGAAAGGACTGTGTGATAGGACATCTGTTCACACATCAGGAAATTACCTCCATGCTACTACAGGGAGCTGTACATAGCGAAAACTGTAGAAGAAGACAAAAACTGGAATACTTCCAGCAAATAATTGAGGACGAGGTTGCAAATGCTAGTCTTAGATGAAGAGGTTGACACAGGAGAGGAATTCGTGGCGGGCCGCATCAAACCAGTCAGAAAAAAAAAAATGGAATGAGGATGACCTGTGACTTGTTTAGGTTATCTTAAGGCTGGCGTTTGGATACAACTGTATGTCATTAGTATTTGAGTGATATTGCAATAATTTCGTGCCGATGAAATGTCATTTATACACGGCGAGGAGACCAATAGACCAAGGACTTCTGGGAAGACATGTTCCCATGATGAGGTCTCCAATCCACAGACTACTCTTTGATGCCTGTTATTAGGGTATATATCGAAGTGTAATATGTCAGTGTTTAAAAACTTCAGATGTTTCATTTTCATAAGCAATTTGTCTACTTCAAGAGTATTAAAAGACTTGCCGAAATCAGACATTGTTAAAATGGCGGATTTACGTATGTCGGTGTCGTTTATCACGTCAAGGATTATAGTTGCTATGATTTGGTGGTTCCAAAGTGCAGCTGATATTTATCGTTCTTGTTATAGTTGCAAAGTTAGTCTGTGAATTTGTCATAAACAGTTTCTTTTAGGTGACCTCTTTTTGGTATTGATTAGAACAGGATATGCTTCCTTACGTGTCTGTACTGAATAAGGGAAGTTCGAGAATGCCATACATATCAAATCTCATTAGTTGTGTTTTGGAGTGACCGCAAATCAGATGCATCATACCTCCTGCCTTTATCAGTAAGATAAAACTACTAGACGAGGTAAGAACGGATGTAACATGCTATACGAAGTGACTAACCATTTCTGACATACACTGATGGAAAAAAATCGAGACACGAAGATGGAGTTGTGCATCGTACAGCATCTTCAGGAACAATTTGAGTAGCAGTTGGCACCACAGTAACACAACGAACTGTTACGAATAGATTATTTCAAGAACTGCTCCGAGCCAGACGCCCTGTAGCTTGCATTCCACTGACCCCAAACCAAAGTCATTTGCGACTACAGTGATGTCAAACGAGAGCTCATTAGAGGGCAGGGTGGAGGCCTGTGGAGTTTTGTGATGAAAGCTGCCTTTTCTTGGTGGCAGTGACGACTGTGTGTTGGACAGATGGACGCCAGTTGAGAGTCTGCAACCAACCCTCCTGCGTGCAAGACATAATGGACCTACTCCTGGAGTTGTAGTCTGGGGTGCGGTTTCGTATGACAGCAAGAGCACTCTCAGGGTTACCCCTTGCACCCTGAAGCACGTTTGGTCGTAAATCAGGTGATTCGTCCTCTTATGCTGACATTCATGAACAACATTGCAGGAGTGCTTTCCAACAGGATAATGCTCGCCTACATAACTTTGTTCTAACCCAAAATGCTCTATTGTGTGTCGACATGTTGCCTTGGCCTGCTCGATCACCAGACCTGTCTCCAGTCGGGCAGACATGGGATATAATCGGATATCAACTCCAGCGTCATCCAGAAACATCATGAACGGTGCACGTTTTGACCGACCAAGTGCAGCAGCCATGTAACTCCATCTCTTAAAATGGCGTCCGGCACCTGTGCAACTCAGCACAAGCACACCTGTATGCTTACATTCAACATTCTGCACCTACATCTACATCTGCATCTACATGGTTACTCTGCAACTCACACTTAAGTGCCTGGCAGAAGGTTCATCGAACCATTTTCATACTACTTCTCTACCATTCCACTCTCGAATGGCGAGTGGGAAAAAGAACACCTACATCTTTCCGTTCGAGCACTGATTTCTCTTATTTTATTATGATGATCATTTCTCCCTACGTAGGTGGATGTCAACAAAATATTTTCGCATTTCGAAGAGAAAGTTGGTGATTAAAAATTCGTAAATATATCTCGCCGCAAAGAAAACCGCCTTTGTCTCAATGACTGCCACCCCAACTCGCGTAACATATCAGTGACACTCTCACCCCTGTTGCGCGATAACAGGAAACAAGCTGCCCTTCTTTGCACTTTTTCGATGTCCTCCGTCAATTCCACCTGGTAAGGATCCCATAGCGCGCAGCAATATTCCAGCAGAGGACGGACAAGTATAATATAGGCTGTCTCTTCAGTGGATTTGCCGCATCTTCTGTTTTGCCAACAAAGCGCAGTCTTTGTTTCGCCTTCCCCACAGTGTTATCTATGTGGTCTTTCCAATTTAAGTTGCTCGTAATTGTAATTCCTAGGTATTTAGTCGATTTGACAGGCCTTAGATCTGTGCGATTTATTGTAATACGGTACCCAAAATTTATCGAATTTCCTTTAGTACCCATATAGGTGACCTGTTTAGTGCCAATTGCCATCTATCACACCATACATAACTTCTCTCTAGATCATTTTGTAATTGGAATTGATCGTCTGATGATTTTACTAGACGGTAAATTACAGTGTCATCTGGAAACAGTCTAAGGGGGCTGCTCAGATTATCACCGAGATCATTTATGTAAATCAGGAACAGCAGAGGGCCTATGACACTAACTTGCGGAACACCAGATATCACTTCTGTACTACTCGATGATTTACCGCCTATCACTACAAACTGTGACCTCTCTGAGAGGAAATCACGAATCCAGTCACAAAACTGAGACGATACTCCATATGCACGAAATTTGATTAATAGTCGCTTGTGAGGAACGGTATCAAAAGCATTCTGGAAATCTAGGAATATGGAATCGATTTGAGATCCTTTGTCGACAGCACTCATTACTTCATGGGAATAATGAGCTAGCGGTGTTGCACAAGAACGATATTTTCTGAGTCCGTGTTGGTTATGCATCAATAAGTCATTTTCTGGAAGGTGATTCATAATGTTCGAGTACAGTATATGCTCCAAAATTCTACTGCAAACTGAGGTCAGTGATGGGTCTGTAATTAAATAGGTGACTCTTATTTCTTCTCTTGAATATTGGCGTGACCTGTGATACTTTACAGTCTTTAGGAACAGACCTTTCGTCAAGCGAGCGGTTGTATATGATTGCTAAGAAAGGCGCTATTGTGTCTGCATACTCTGAAAGGAACCTGATTGGTATACCATAAGTACCGGAAGATTTGCCTTTCTTAAGTGATCTGAGTTGTTTCGCAACACGTAAAATATCTACTTTTATGTCACTCATGCTAACAGCTGTTCTGGTTTCGAAGCCATTCTGGCGGTTACAGCTGTTATTAATGTACTAGACGAAATGGCTGCACGAAAAATGTGAAGAAATCGAAAAAGAAATGGTTGGCGGAAGGAGTGATTCAGCGTATAGGAAAGAAAAAACAAACTTCGGTGACATTAAAAGCAGTGTTGGTAACATAAGGAAAACAACAGGAATTCTGTATATTCTGAGTCTTTCTCTGTTCCTGGGTATATCTTAAAATCTGGTACCTGATTTCGGAATCCCTGTCTGGCCATGACGTAATCTAACTGAAATCTTACCGTACCGCCCGGCCTTTTCCAAGTGTACCTCCTCCTCCTGTGATTCCTGAAAAGAGATTTCGCTGTTACTAGCTGAAATTTGTTACAGAACTCAATTAGTCTTTTTCCTCTCTCATTTCTTGTCCCAATCCCATATTCTCTTGTAATCTTCTCTTGTGTTCCTTCCCTTATTTTCATCTCACATTACGTACTGTATTACCTTTACAATATCTCTTCGGCTTCAGATTTCGTCATCAGCATGTGTATTTCGACTAGTATTGTCGATGTTGGTTTGCTGTTGATTCTGACAAGAACAACCCTGTCACTGAACTGTTCTTAGTAACACTCTCTTTGCCCTACCTTCCCATTATACCTATTTCTGCTACTGTTGATATTCATCTGGCGAGAAATCCCTGCCTTCTTTCCATTTCACTTCACTGTCCCCAACTGTATATAGAGTGAGCCTTTACGTTTCCCTTTTCAGATTTTCTAGCTTTCTTACGACGTTCAAGCTTCTGACATTTCACCCCCCCCCCCCCCCCCCCCGACTCGTAGAACGTGATCCTTCCGTTGGTTGTTCAATCTTTTTCTCATGGTCACCTTCCCTTTGGCAATCCCCTCCCGGAGATCCGAATGGGAGACTATTCCGCAATATTTTGCCATGGAGAGATCATCAGGACACTTTTCCAGTCACAGGCTGGATACACAATATGTGTCTTTAATGTATCCTTTTTGACAAGGCCTTTGGCAGAATGAGATTGACACCTTATGCCGGAAGTCTTCTCCGTTAATACTGATTATTGATCAAAATTTAAGCGGTGGCGTGTTTCGAACGCGGGACCGATGACATTTTGATTAGTAATCATCCTCGTATCACATCGAAAAATTGTCAGTAAACATTTTTATTAAAAAATTCCCCATTGACACCTTGAATGTATCATAGTATTCTCTCTAAAACCAGTAAAAGATCCTGCTGTAATCTTTGATGAGCATTTAAACTCAGAAGAACAAAGCATCACAACACGCAGTAAATCTCTCTTTTAGATATGTACAATGCATAAATTTAGAAAAGTGTTTCCATCTACAACAAAACATAAACTTGTACAATCTTTATTGAGGTATAATCTTTACTACTGTGAATAGCTTCAACGGACTACAGATAGTGATAACACTAGAAGACACAAGGTAGCCATGAATGTATACGTAAAATATGTATATTACCTTCTGTTGTTTGATTACTGCAGTCCAGTCTATGCTCATCTATAGTGGACGCTACTGGATGGACGATTTGATTTTCACATACTGGTTCCTAACCCACAGGTGGCCTTAACATGTCTCCTCGCATATCAGACACCTATCATTTTTCCGTAACTGCAACATGCAAATTGAATCATCTAGTGTCTTGGCTGTATCTCTGCATAACACTAAATTTTCCCCTTCTTCTGCATGTCAGCAATGGGACTATGGAACAAATTAATAACCTGTGTCTTATCGAAGAATATTAAGGCTTTACCTGTGACCATCGACGTAGACTTTCTCTCAGCATATCGCAACTACATTATTTTTGTCCAAAAGCGAACAAGTATTTCTGCTATTTTGTCAACATTAATCATGCTTTGTTCATTCCTTTCTGTTTTTGTCTTCTTTCCTCCATCTTACCTACTAATCTTACTCAGTTGTTCCTTGTTCTTCTCCAGATAAGTAAACATTTTCAGCTTTGGACTCCTTTCTTCTTCTGCTGCACATTTATATTAGATGTCATTACTCGAATTGGGAGAAAACGTAACAAGGCAATTGTTCATAACGATCTGCTTTTTATACTCATGTAAGGTTTGCTGCTGAAATTTCTTCCCTATGTAATTACAGTTTTTACCAGCGGCCAAATATCTCACGAAATAAGCGTCAAACGAAAAAAAAAAATACAAAGAACGAAACTTGTCTAGCTTGAAGGGGGAAACCAGAGGTCACTATGGTTGGCCAGCTAGATGGCGCTGCCATAGGTCAAACGCACATCTACTGTGTTTTTTTAAATAGGAACCCCGATTTTTACTACATATTCCTGTAGCACGTAAAGAAATATGAATGTTTTAGTTGGACCACTTTTTTCGCTTTGTGATACATGGCGCTGTAATAGTCACAAACATATGGCTTACAATTTTAGACGAACAGTTGGTTACAGGTAGGTTTTTGAAATTAAAATACAGAACGTAGGTACGTTTGAACATTTTATTTCGGTTGTTCCAGTGTGATACATGTGTCTTTGTATCATTTATCATTTCTGAAAACGCATGCTGTTACAGCGTGATTAGCTGTAAATACCACATTAACGCAATAAATGCTCAAAATGATGTCCGTCAACCACAGTGCATTTGGCAATACGTGTAACGACATTCCTCTCAGCCGCGAGTAGTTCGCCTTCCGTAACGTTCGCACATGCATTTACAATGCGCTGAAGCATGTTGTCAGGCGTTGTCGCTGGATCACAATAGCAAATATCCTTCAACATTCCCCACAGAAAGAAATCCGGGGACATCAGATCCGGTGAACGTGCGGGCCATGGTATGACGACCAATCCACCTGTCATGAAACATGCTATTCAATACCGCTTCAATCGCACGCGAGCTATGTGCCGGACATCCATCATGTTGGACGTACATCGCAATTCTGTCATGCAGTAAAACATCTTGTAATAACATTGGTAGAACATTACGTGGGAAATGAGCATGCATTGCACCATTTAGATTGCCATCGATAAAATGGGGGCCAATTATCCTTCCTCCCATAATGATGCACCATACATTAACCCGCCAAGGTCGCTGACGTTCCACTTGTCGCAGCCATCGTGGTTTTTCCGTTGCCCAATAGTGCATATTATGCCGGTTTACATTACCGCTGTTGGTGAATGGCGCTTCGTCGCTAAATAGAACGCGTGCAAAAAAATCTGTCATCGTCCCGTAATTTCTCTTGTGCCCAGAGCCAGAACTGTACACGACGTTCAGAGTCGTCGCCTTGCAATTCCTGGTGCGTAGAAATATGGTACGGCTGCAATCGATGTTGATGTAACATTCTCAACACCGACGTTTTTGAGATTCCCGATTCTCGCGCAACTTGTCTGCTACTGATGTGCGAATTAGCCGCGACTGCAGCTAAAACACCTACTTGGGCATCATCACTTGTTGCAGGTCGTGGCTGACGTTTCACATGTGGCTGAACACATCCTGTTTCCTTAAATAATGTAACTCTCCGGCGAACGGTCCGGACACTTGATGATGTCGTCCAGGATACCGAGCAGCATACATAGCACACGCATTTTGATCACAATAGCCATACATCAACACGATATCGACCTTTGCCGCAATTGGTAAACGGTCCATTTTAACACGGGTAATGTATCACGAAGCAAATACCGTCCGCACTGGCGGAATGTTACGTGATACCACGTACTTATACGATTGTGACTGTTACAGCGCCATCTATCACAAAGTGAAAAAAGTGGTCCAACTAAAACATTCATATTTCTTTACGTACTACACGAATATGTAATAAAAAATGGGAGTTCCTATTTAAAAAAAACGCAGTTGATATCCGTTTGACCTATGGCAGCGCCATCTAGCGGGCCAACCATAGCACCATCTGGTTTCCCCCTTCAAGCTAGACGAGTTTCGTTTTTTGTAGTTTTTTCGTTTGATGCTTATTTCGTGAGATATTTGACCCGGTCACTATCAATGGACCACCCTGTATTTAGTTTCGCAGGAAACTGTATTTGTTAAAAGTAATGAGTAACTGAACCTATCACAAGGACACGTAAGGACAGATTTTGACTGACGTGAGGTAAATAGTCCTGTTATTCGTGGTGACATCTACTAGTAGAAAGCTAATGTTCCTGACTTTAGATTAATGTGTTCTAACTTTCCTGCACAATCTAATTTAAAACGTAATTGGTACTGAATCTTGGAAACGCCTAAAACTGCTGTTGCCCTGTATGTTATTGCACTGTTAGTTTCCTAAATTTGACGCTATACTTTAGTCGCTCTACATTTTCTAGACTGAATTACACCACTCGCTATTTAATTAAGCCATTAATTGAGAATTTTAGTTAATTATTGTAAATTATTGTACATCTAAATATGGCAGCCGTACTTGTAATTAGGGAAATCACAGCGTACACACACTAAATAGTTTCATCATTTCTTTTATTTTGTTAACTAATCTTTTATTGTGCAAATAAAATTATAAATAAAAATTATATAGATTTACATAAGAGTCAACGGCCTTGCCGCAGTGGTAACACTGGTTCCCGTCGGATCACCGAAGTTGAGCACTGTTGGGCTTGGCTAGCACTTGGATGGGTGACCGTTCTGGTCTCCCGAGCGCAACTGGCAGGCGGAGTGCACTCAGCCCTTGTGAAACCAATTGAGGAGCTACTTGACTGAGAAGTAGCGGTTCTGGTCACGAAAGCTGACAACGATTGAGAGAGTGGTGTGCTGACCACACGCCCCTCCATACCCGCATGCGATGATACACTCGGCTGAGGATGACACGGCGGATGGTCGGCAAGGTTGGGCCTTCCGAGGTCTGTTCGGACGGAGTTTAGTTCAGTTCTAGATTTATATAAATATAAGTTACGTAAACCAAGTTACAAATATTATACAAATCAAATTATAACTCAGGAGAATTAGTAAAATCTAGCCTATCAGCTTTTCAAACCATCATGTAGCTTCAGATATACTAATACGCTCATATACCCCGAAATATGCTGTATTGCACACGCTAGCACATGAGCAACAACCATGCAACAAGTCTGCCGGCAGTATTCATACCCGGAGGCCAGTAGTTAATGTGGTAACAAGTCATCTCCTCTGCCGTATCTTTCCAAATCAGCATGGATAAAATTCTCTTCGAGCCACAACATTGATCACTCTCTACTTGAACGTGATTACCTGCTTCTTTTGTATTACAATAGTCCTGTGTAGAGGGGTTCCACTGCTTAATTCTAAGTGAAAAAATCATTGCTATTGAAGCCGAAGATCCCGGCAGAAGAAGTCAGCCTCTTTCAGCCAGCAACGATGTCAAAGAGGGCGGGAGGAGTGTACTTAAGTTCAGGGCATTGGAAAGAAGGCATTACAGACCACTGCTTTAAGGACATATAACGCATATCCACAGAACACATGGCCTGTAATTGAAAAAGTGTAAGGATTATCCCTCCATTGACAAAAGACTCCGGACTATCTTCCATACGGATTACCAGGTGGGGGCTGCTAAGGAGGACACGACCTTGAGAAAAAGATAGGAAAGGTATAACCAACGAAACGATAACGTTCTACGACTTGGGGAGTGGAACGTCTGAAGTATGAACGTGGTAAGGAACCTATAAAATCTGTAAAGGGAAATGTTAAGGGACAATCTGGATATACACTGAGGCGACAAAAGGTATGGCATAGCGATATTCATTATATAGATGGTGCTAGTATCGCGTGCACAAGGTATAAAAGGACATTGCGGAGTTGTGATTCATGTGAAAAGGTTCTCGACGTGATTATGACCGCACGACGCCAATTAACAAACTTAGAACGCGGAATCGGCAATTGGGGCTAGGTGCATGGGACATTCCATTTCGGAAATAGAGACTCCAGTATTCCCAGATTCACAGTACACTGTGAACAGCAAATTTCAGGCATTACCCCTCACCACGGACGTCGCTGTGGCGACGCCCTTCACTGAAGGACCGAGACCAGTGGCGTTTGCATAGAGTTGGCAGTGCTAACAGGCAAACAACACTGCGTGAAATAACCTCGTAAATCAAGGTTGGACGGACAACTATAGTATCCGTTGGGACAGTGCGGTGACATTTGACATTAATGGACTATGGTAGCGGACGACTGACGCGAAAGCCTTTGCTAACGGCACTACATCGTCTGAAGCACCTCTCCTGGGCTCGTGACAACATTGGGTGTATCCTTACAACTGTAAAACTGTGGTCTGGTCAAACAAGTCCAATTTCAGTAGGTACGAGCTGATGGTAGGGTTCGAGTATGACGCAGACCCCACGAAGCCATGGACCAAATTCCTCAACAAGGCCCTGTCCAAACTGGTACTGGCTCCATACGGTGTGGGCTGTGTTTATATGGAATGGACTGGGTCCTCTGGTCCAATTCAACCATCCATTGACTGGAAATGGTTATGTTTGGAGGCCTGGACACCATTTCCAGCCATTCATGCACTTCATGTTCCCAAACAACGATAGAATTTTTATGGGTGAGAAAGTGCCTTTCACCGGTCCACAGTTGTTCGCGGTTGGCTTGAAGACAATTCGAGCGAATGATTTGGCCACCCAGATCGCCGGACATGAATCCCATCGAACATTTGTGGGACGTAATCGTGAGATCAGTTCGTGGACAAAATCCTCCACCGGAGTCACATTCGTAATTATGGACGGCTATAGTGGCAGCAAGGCTCAATATTCCTGCAGGGAACTTCCATCGACTTGTGAGTTTATGCCATGCCGAGCTGCTGCACTGCGACGGACAAAAGGAGGTCTCACACGATATTAGGTAGTGGGCGTCACTAAAGTGAAATGAAAGGAAGAAAAGGATTTCTCGTCAGAAGATTTTAAGGGAGCAGCAGAACACAGTATAACGGTGGTAGGATTCGTTATGAATAGGGAAGGTAGACAGAGACTGTGTTACTGTGAACAGTTCAGTGATGAGGTTGTTCTCATCAGAATCGACAGAAAACCAACATCGACATCAATTGTTCCGTTATACATGCCGACCCCGCTAGCTGATGGTGGTTCAAATGGCTCTAAGCACTATGGGACTTAACATCTGAGGTCATCAGTCCCCTAGACTTAGAACTACACAAACCTAACGAACCTAAGGGCACCACACATATCCATGCCCGAGGCAGGATTCGAACCTGCGACCGTAGCAGCAGCGCAGTTCCAGACTGAAGCGCCTAGAAGATGAAGAGATAGAAATAGTGTAGGAAGATATGAGGAGATGAAAATGTAATAGTCATGGGGGATTGGAATGCTGTTGTAGGGGAAGGAGTAGAAGGAAAGGTTACGGGAGAATATGGGCTTGGTAGTAGGAATGAGAGAGAAGAAAGACTAATTCAGTTCTACAATAAACTTCAAATGGTAATAGCAAAAACTGTGTTCAATAATCACAAATAGGGTGGTGTACTAGGAAAAGGCTGGGAGATGAGGAACGATTTCAGTTAGAATATATTATGATCAGGCAGAGAGTATAATGACTGTAGAAGAAGAAGTGGGATACAGAAGTATTAAGGCATGAAGAAATGCGCTTGAAGTTTTCTGAGGCTATGTATACTGCGATAAGGAATAGTTCAGTAGGCAGTTCAGTTGAAGAGGAATGGACTGGACGTCTCTAAGAAGGGCAACTACAGAAGTTGGAGAGAGAAACGTCGGTACAAAGAAGGTAACGGCGAAGAAACTATGGGTAACAGAAGAAATATTTCAGTTGATCGACGAAAGAAGGAAGTATAAGAATGTTCAGGGAATCCCGGAATACAGAAATACAAGTCACTTAGGAATGAAATAAATTGGAATTGTAGGGAAGGTAAGGTGAAATGGCTACAAGAAATATATGAAGAAATCGATAAACAAATGATTTTAGCAAGGACTGACTCAGCATATCGAAAAGACGAAGCAACGTTCGGTAAAATTAAAAGCAAGGGCCGTAACATTAAGAGTGCAATGGTAATTTCTCTGTTAAATACAGCTGAGAGAGTGGATAGGTGGCAGGATACATTAATGGCCTACGTGAGGAGGAATAATTATTTGATGACGTGATAGAAGAAGAAACAAGAGTCAAAAGGGACGAGATAGGGCATCCAGTACTAGAACCAGAATTTAGAAGAGCTTTGAATAACATGCCACCGGGATTTATAAAATCACTGAGGGAAGTAGCAACAAAATGATTATTCACGCTGATATGTAGAATGTATGAGACTGGCGATATATCATCAGACTTTCGAAAAAACGTCATCCACACATTCCGAAGACTGCAAAAGCCGACATTTGCGGGAATTGTCGGACAAGCACCACAACAGCTCTTGCAGCCAAGTTGCTGAGAAGATGAATTTTCGGAAGCATGAAAAAGAAAATTGAGGACTTGTTGAATGACTATCAGTTTGCCTTTATGAAGGGCAAATGTACCAGACAGACAATTCTGACGTTGCGGTTGGCAATGGAAGCAAGATTGAAGAAAAATCAAGACTCGTTCATAGGATTTGTCAGCATGGAGGAAGCGTTCCACTATGTCAAATGGTGTAAGATTTTCGAAATCCTGAGTAAGATAGGGGTGAGCTATAGGAAAAGACTGGTAATATACAATATGAACAAGAAACAAGGGGGAAAAATAAGAGCGCAAGATGTAGAACGAAGTGTTTGGATTAAAATCGGTATAAGACAGGGATGTAGTCTTCCGCTCCTGCTATTCAATTTATACGTCAAAAAAGCTTTGACGGAAAAAAAGAAAGTTTCAAGACTAGGATCAAAATTCGAGGTGAAAGGATATCAGCGGTAAGATTCGCTGATGACGTTGCTGTCCTCAGTGAAAGCGAAGAATAATTACAGCATCCTTCGGATGGAATGGACAGTCTAATGACTACAGAATATGGGCTGAGAGTAAATCGAAGAAAGACGTAAGTAATGAGAAATAGGATAAATGAGAAGAGCGACAAACGTAGCATCATAATTGGTGATGGAGCAGCGAATGAAGTTAAGGAATTCTGCTACCTAGGCAACAAAATAATCCATGCTGGACGGGGCAATGAGAACAAAAAAAGCAGAGTTCACTGACAAAACGGGTATTCCTGGCCGGGAGAAATCTATAGCATCAAACAGAGATCTTAATTTGAGGAAGATATTCCTTGAATAGATGTTTGGAGCGCAGCTTTGTATGGCCGAGAAAACCGAAACAGAAGAGAATAGGAGCATTTGAGATGTGGTGCTACAGAAGAACATTGAAAATTAGGTGGAATGAGAAAATTCTCCGCAGAATCGGCAAGGAAAGGGATATATGGAAAACACTGACAAGAAGAAGGGACAGGATGATAGGACACTTGTTAGGAAGTCAGATGAAATTACACGGGACAAGAAGGAGCTGTAGAAGCGAAAAACTGTCCAGGAAGAGAGAAACTGGAATATATCAAGAAAATAATTGACGACGTATGTTGCAAATGCTAGGAATTCTTGGCGAGCCGCGTCAAACCAGTCAGAAGACCGATGATTGTAACAAGAAAACAATATGTGGTGTTAATTGTTGAGTGCCAACTATAATCATTTCCGCGCATTATTATCATTCTTTGTAAAAGTTTCTCTGTCCATTAAGTGTACAATTTGATGTGAACACTGAAATGTTCAGCTGTTAGACTTCACTTTTGATAGCGCGCTGTATTTGCCACTGTAACTTAATTAGTAAGATATTGAAAATACCTGGCTGTGGAAACCATCATAGGTGAAAGCTGAAAGTATTCAAGTAGGGTCAGTAGTCAAAATAAATGTGGAGCAAGTTACATTAACTCCAAGTTGTATAGGGTGTATTATTGGATCATTTTCCATAAAGCCAGTATTACAACAATGACATTCTGTGAGATATGGAGATTGGAATAGAATTCCCAGGTAGGTACTCTTTCACACTGCCATTTCCCACTTTTCCTGTCACAGTCACGAAAGGTTCGCAGGAAGTACGATTACCGGTGAGCCTCCGTGTGAAATCGAATCTCTTCTCAATTTGCCTTCACTACCTTTCCACGATACATACGTATGATGATGCAATATATTGGTGCACTCTTCTAGGAAGTATGCACTCGGACCCCACGTTATGCAGGATACTTCTCTTGCAGTGTTGCCTCTGGAGCTGACTGACCATCTCCGCGTCGCTTTCACGCTTCCTGAATGAACCTGAAACGAAACGCGCTGCTCTTCTTTGTATCTGCTCTGTTTTTTTCTATCAATACTATCTGGTACGGACCCTGAACTGACGAACAATCATCAATTACTGCCCGAACAAGGATTTTGTAGGCTGCCTCCTTTGTGAGTTTACTAGATTTGTTACGGATCCTTCTATTGAGTCCCAGTCTGGCATCTGTCTTCACTTGTATGCAGTCGTTTCACTTTAAATCGCTACATACATATATCCCCAGGCATTTTACGGATGTGACTGCTTCCAGTGATTGTCCTTCAGTCATGTAATCACACAATAATGGGTCTTTCTACAGCGACGACCTCTCGGCGTTTCCTTATTATTTTAGTTAATCTGACTTCATTTATTGCAAATTATTACCAGCCGAGCGTCAGGTGTTCTTTTCATTTAGATCGAGTAATCAGCTATGGGCCGCGCTAGGAACATGCTAGGGATGTTACAGACAGTATCGATTAAGTAATCATATAGTATTCTCAAGTTATCATCTGCACCACATATTAACAATAAATGAATATTACTAAATCCAAAAACCTATCCTACAGCGCAAAAAGTTATCAATGTCCAAACAGAGCTGCGCAACAAAACATTATTCATCGCCGCGCGGGGTAGCCGTGCGGTCTAAGGTGCTTTGTCACGGTCCACACGGCTCCCCACGTCGGAGGTACGAGTTCTCCCTCGGGCATGGGTGTGTGTGTTGTCCTTAGCGTAAGTTAGTTTAAGTTAGGTTAAGTAGTGCGTAAGCTTAGGGACCGATGGCCTCAGCAGTTCGCTCCAATAAGACCTTACCAAAAATTTCCACTTTCCATTCTTCATCACTCTAAGTGAACTATCTAGCAGTTCACAAGAAAACTCAAGAAAACAAACACACACAACCAGAATGAAACAAAATCGGGTAAACTAAAATTTCCTGGCAACTCATCAAAAATGAAGCGAATAGTGTGTAGTAACAACATGGTAACATCCTGAATTGACTAATCAGGAATAAAAACCTGGCTAAACGCTGTTAAAAATCTGAAACACAATTTGTAAGCAGCAAACCGCACCAAAATTGTTTTTCAGAGCAAACCTCAACAAATTTTAGCTCATTTTAAACGTAAGACCAAAACATTTTTCTGGAATTTAAATTATATACAGCTCAGGACAGCTCAACGACACCGATGGCAGGCACAAAAAAGGGACTCACACCACAGTCTAACCAGAATACACAGCTTAAAGCTAACATTCTAAACAAAACTTCCATTCAGACGTAGCCCTAATATCTCTACATTGCAGATGAAACGCTGTACTAATTTAGGCTTGTGACTGATTTCTCTTGGCAGCCTCAGTGCATACATAATAAAAAAAGGTAAAGTACATATGTAATATAAACAGCTACAAAATCTGATAACTGAGTATTCCTGACGAAATAAAATTTTCGAGTATATATTTCAGATAGATAAAAGGAAAAAGAATCCACTGAAAATATCACAACTGTCGTGAAACATGTTTATATATTAAACAAAACAAGTTTTCTTGCAGGAAGGTAGAACGTCTTTAATTGCCTACAATAGTAGTGGGACTGGAGTGCAACATCAGCTCATCGCCACGTGATGGATTCCGGATACAGCTAAAGAGATGACAACTCTGGTTGCCTGACAATCTTTGCATCTCCTGGCTAAAGCACATGATAGCAAACCAGTCGGACCCTCACGACAATAAATGGTTCAAATGGCTCTGAGCACTACGGGACTTAACACCTGAGGTCATCAGTCCCCTAGAACTTAGAACTACTGAAACCTAACTAACCTAAGGGCATCACACGAATTCACTCCCGAGGCAGGATTCAAACCCACGACCGTAGCGGGCGCGCGATTCCAGACTGAAGCGCCTAGAACCACTCGGCCACACCGGCCAGCCGACAGTAAATGATGTCGCAATTGTTTGCAGAGAATGTTACCTTTTTACAAATAAACCATTCTCCAAATGGTACGGTAGCATTTCCTCTCCTGGGACCACAGGGTATACACTGAAATGCGTTGCTATTCGTTGGCCAATTTCTACTGCGGTTGTCATGCATGTAAGAAGAAACAAAGAGGGAATTTGTTGTGTGAACAAGATACACAACACAAATTTCCAGAGAGGATCCGCTAATCTCGCCCGACCGCACATTATGACAAGAAAAATTTCCCGTAGTTTCGGTGTACCGAGTCAGGCTCTGTAGAGGCGATGATACGCACTGCGAACTGCGGTCTGTACTCGTTTTTTTACGTAGCTGCTCGGGTTGATATTTAACGCTGGCTGAATTCTGTGTTTCCCCAGCTTCATTGAAATGTTCATTCTCTCTCCATAAGGTACGGCAGCAGCGGGAAGTGGAGGGGAAGTAGGGGAAGAGGACAACCAGCGGCCTCCGGATGGCCGTCGCGCGCCCCAGAGGCTGCGGGCTTACGTAACGCCAGTGGCGGCGGCGGCGGTATCTGCGAGCCTACAAATAGAGGCGTGGGTGCCGGCCGCGTCCAGCCGACATGCATCCGCGGACCCTCGCCCTGCTGGCGTCTCTCGCCGTCGCTGCTGTCTGCGGGGGCGGCGTCGGCGTCGTCGCACAGCCAGGTGAGTCGTCGCCGCACATCTGGGGCGACACTGACGTAGCTATGGCAGAGCTTGTGCCACAAGCTGGTCACTTCATTGCTGATAATTCAGGATATTTGTGGTGTCGATGCTAGTCTGATGTGCAACGCAACCTAATGCGGTGCATAATTTGTGTACATCCACTATTCTGGCGCTCCGAGTCTCACTAGAGACAATCTGGTGTTAGTGTGCCAGGTTTCCAGGAAGTTTGGTGCGGCAAGTGCAATAGTATTTCTTAAATATGTCTCACGCGCTGCTTTTTTTTATATCTCCATGGAGCAATGTACACTCAGGTGACAAAAGTCATGTGATACCACCTAACATCGTGTCGAACCTCCTTTTGCCCGGTGTCTGCAGCAGCTTGACATGGCATGGACTCAACAAGTCATTGGGAGTCCCCTGGAGAAATATTAAGCCTTGCTGCCTCTGTAGCCGCCCATAAACGCGGAAGTGTTGAAGGTGTAGGTTTTGGTGCACAAACTGAACTCTCGATTCCATAAATGTTCGATGGGTGACCAAACCATTCGCTCGCACTGTCCAAAGTGTTCTTCAGCCCATTCGCGAACAGTAGTTGCACGGCGACATGGCGCAATGTCATCCATAAAAATCCCATAGTTGTATGGGAACGTGAAGTCCTTGGATCGCTGCAAATGGTCTCCAAGTAGCCAATTTCCAGTAAATGGTCGTTCCAGTTGGACCAGAGGACCCAGTTTATTCCATTTAAACACAGCCCACACCATTATGGAGTCGACACTAGATTCCACAGTGTCTTGTTGACAACTTGCGTCCATGGCTTCGTGGGCTCTGGATCACACACGAACGCTACGGTCAGTACGTACTCACTGGAATCTGGACTCGTTTGACCAGAGCACAGTTTTCCAGTTGCGTAGGGTCCAATCGATATGGTCAAGTGCCCAGGAGAGGCGCTGCAGGAGACATCGTGCTGTTAAGGCACTCGTGTCGGTCATCTGCTGCCTAAGCAGACTGTTTCGTCGGTTACCTTAACTGTTGTTAAGGTACCTCCACATGAAAGAAGCTACCATCTATCCCCAAACTTAAAAGACGAACTAAGGTGATTCCACTGAACTCGTTTAAAAACCAAATAAGTGAACCGTACTATATTGTCATCGACCTGATACTTTGCAATAGAATATTTCTTTTATTTTTACTTATTTATTTACTTAATTTCATCTGATTAGGGCCTTCAGGCCCTCTCTTACATCAGACCATGGTTTTACTCATGCAGTGCCTTCATAAATCATAGTTAGCTAAGAAATAATAATTTTTATGTGATACATAATATTAAAATGGTTTTTGTGTCCATAGAGACAACGTGACCAAATAATACTGACTAAAACTAACAAAGTTAGTACTGCCGTACTTCTACCGCTACGACTAATAGTAGTGATAACAACAATAATAAAAGCAATAATATATTGATAGTGGTAGATGTAGAAACATTTTATGGGTGTGCAAAACTGATGTTTTCAGATACAACGAGGTTCGTGAAAAGAAATTTGAGGAGTTTCCACCAACTAGGAATACTGGGAAACGAGGAAGGCTTGGTGGAAAGAAGGACGTACAGGGGTAACGAGTGCGTACAGGGACGGTGTTTGTCATTATTGTTGCTTCAGTAGGTATCTCATTAAGTGTCTTCTGAACTTGGGGATACACTGAACAGCGAAAGAAACTGGTTCACCTGCCTAATATCGTGTAGAAGCCCCGCGAGCATGCAGAAATGCCCCAACACGACTAATGTCTGACGTAGTGCTAGAGAGACTTGACATTATGAATCCTGCAGGGCTGTCCATAAATCCGTAACAGTACGACGGGGTGGAGATCTATTCAGAACAGCACGTGGCAAGCCATCACAAATATGCTCAGTAATATTCATGCCTGGGGAGTTTGGTGGTCAGCTGAAGTGCTTGAACTCAGAATAGCGTTCCTGAAGGCACTCTGCGTAGATCTGGACTTGTGGGGTGTCGCATTGTCCTGCTAGAATTGCCCAAGTCCATCGGAATGCACAATGGACATGAATGGGTGCAGGAGATCAGATAGGATGCTTACGTACGTGTCATCTGCCAGAGTCGTATCTAGACGTATCAGTGGTTCCATATCAATCCAACTGCACACGCCCCACACTATTACAGAGTCTCACCAGCTTGAACAGTCCCCTACTGACATGCAATATCCACAGATTCATGAGGTTGTCTCCATATCCGTACACGTCCATCCGCTAGATACAACTTGAAACAAGTGTCGTTCGACCAGGCAACATGCATCCAGTCATCAACAGTCCAGTGTCGGTGTTGACGGGCCCAAGCGAGGTGTAAAACTTTGTCTCGTGCAGTCATCAAGGGTACACGAGTGGGCCTTCAGCTCCGAAAGCCCATATCGATGGTGTTTCGTTGAATGATTCACACCATGATACTTGATGGTACAGCACTGAAATCTGCTGCAGTTTGCAGAAGGGGTTCACTTCTGTCAAGTTGAACGATTCTCTTCAGTCGTCGTTGGCCCCGTTCTTGCAGGATCTTTTTCCGGTCGCAGCGATGTCGCAGATTTGATCTTTCACCGGAATCTTGTTATTCACGGTACACTCGTGATATGGTCGTATGGGAAAATCTCCACTTCATTGCTATCTCGCAGGTGCTGTGTCCCATCGCTCGTGCGCCGACTATAATACAACGTCATAATTTTTAACATTTTTATGCAGCGACAGCAACTGATATTGTTTATGTAAGAATATACAGCCTACAGTTGCAGGTTAACTTTACCGTTTACCTAGGTTTCAACGTTAGTAATAACGTCTTCTTCAGAACATAAAATATCATTTAAATGTTTGCCTAAAACAAGCCAAGTCCATAATATAACGTTCAGTCTCACTCACATGTTAATAACCTACCATTGTAGCAGCGGTAACCGAGCTAACAACTGCGCCAGGCACTTGTTGTCTTATATAGGCGTTGCAACAGCAGCCCAGTATTCTGCTTGTTTACATATCTCTGTATTTGAATACGCATCCTTAAACCAGTTTCTTTTGCGCCTCAGTGTATCATTCACTTTTCTAATAAAATACGAGTGGTTATTCTAGAGTCAAGTTCCTGCTACTGAGAAGAACTTCGAGAATCTGCCTGAACGATGGAATGGGACGGAAAGGATTTTGCTCTGATGGGAACGGGTGTTTCCGCCGTGTTATTCAGACAAGAGCGTTAAGGTCTAGGAGAGATGTGAGGGACAGTGTACGTCAATAAGACAGTAGAGAAGACAGAATGCATGGAAACCTCTGCGCGTGACTACCTGCAGCCAGGATAGCTGTGCATATGTGGTGAAATATGATCAAAGATTGAAGATCACAAATATATCGAACGAAGGCATTCACAACTGGTTCCTGGAGCCGTTAGCCTCCCTGAGAAAGACCTTGCAGGATAACATCGATATAAGCAATATCTGGAGGTATAAGTCCCTTCAGGTCAAGAAGGAAGAACCTTTTATATTTTTTTTAGGGCGTGGAGAGATACTGATGCCTTCTTGCACATTTCAGTTAAGTGCTCAATCCAATTTAGGTTTTCATTATTACTCCTAGACTCTTTGCTGAGGGTGAGCAGTTGATATTTGTCCCATTTATGATTAAAGACAGTAGAGACTCTCTATATTTTGGGCTAATGAGCCTGGAATGATCATCCAGTGCCGCTTGGGTTTTGGATGAACGGAGCTCTAACCCTATATTCTGCGCCTATTTTGATAGGGTGCTCAGATCAATATTAAGATTCTCGATAGTTGTCTTCAGCTTTATTGGTTCTGGACTTACAGATAACTGGAGGTCCTCAGCACACCTATGGTATTTGCATCAGAACAAATTGATGGCACATCATTGACATACAATGAAAATAGTATAGTATCTAATACCCAACCGTGGGTGAGATCTAATACTACAATGCTCCATTGTGACCTTATGATGCCAAACTTTCCGCATTGCTGGCGAGACGTCAAGTATGAGCGAAACCAGTGCACAGCGCTTGGAGAGACACTTAGTATGCTAGGTTTTGCAGCTAAAATGTCGAAGTGGTAGGCGTCAGAGGCTTTGCTGAAGTCTAAGTAGCATATGATAGTCGCCTCTTGTGCATCCATGACAAATTCCAGGTCATCTGCTACCTTTACGTTGTGCTGCGATGTTTATGGAAACCTGAATAGTATTCTTCTAGTAGGCTGTTTATGGTTAGGTTGTTTGTTAGCTGGTCGTGGTCTATATATTCAAGGCCTTGGTAGTGCAGGAAGAATGCAAGTAGGTCGCTAACCAGAGGATGCTGTGGCAATGTCCTTTTTAGGAAATTGCATAAATATCCCTGTTCCCAGGCCTCAGGGAAAATACTTGCGGTTAAGCAGTGGTTGAGAATATCTGTTTTAGTGGACAGTAGTGGATCAACAGTAAGCTTCATCATTTGGACTGTGATACTATCGTGTCCAGTAGATGTTGATCTGATACGCGTGATGCCTTTTTCGACGACATTGCAAGTAACATGCTGTAGATACAATTCTTCGGGATTATAGTCGTTTACCACTAATGAATGGGTCTCTGTTTTGTTTCTGTTTTAACTGTGGTCGTAGGAAATGCGAAGTACCGGTTCAGTTCTTCGGCTGGGACAATGGGATCAGCTGCAACTTCCACTTTGCCTACACCACACCCATGCACATTTTTCCATAGGACAGATGGTCTATTTCTGTTGGTAGTTGATGTATGGTCATATCCAAGTTTAGCATTTCTCACAACTTGGCTGACTCTGCTCTGCTTCCGCTTGTAAGCAATATGATTTTCAGGCATAGGACGTGGTTTGTAACCTCGATGTGTCGGGTATCTGGGATTCGTGAGCTGTTGTTCCTCTTAGCGCAGTCGTTCGAATTTAAAAAATTCACTCTTCTGACAGGGTTCCAGTTCCTTCTATTCATCTTTAAGAATTATCTCTTTTCTATTCATGTTGTTGTTGTTGTTGCTGTTATGGTCTTCAGTCCAGAGACTGATTTGAAGCAGCTCTCCACGCTACTCTATCCTGTGCAAGCTTCTTCATCTCCCAGTACCTACTGCAACCTACATCATTCTGAATCTGTTTAGTGTATTCATTTCTTTGTCTCCATCTACGATTTTTACCCTCCGTGCTGCCCTCCAATACTAAATTGGTCATCCTTTTATTTCTCAGAATATGTCCTACCAACCGATCCCTTCTTCTAGTCAAATTGTACCACAAATTTCTCTTCTCCCCAATTCTATTCAATACCTCCTCCTTAGTTACGTGATCTACCCATCTAATCCTCAGCATCCTTCTGTAGCATCACATTTCGAAAGCTTCTATTCTCTTTTTGTCTAAACTATTTATCGTCCACGTTTCATTTCCATACATGGCTGCACTCCATACAAATACCTTCAGATTTCTTTTCATAACTGTTTCAAAACAACTTATAAAGCTCTCCTTGACCCGAAGGCCGGTTTAAATCCCACGGTGCTCCCGTGGGCGTGGCCCTGATGCAGATAGGTTGCACTTGCCTACTTGCGAGCTTCTGGCTGATTTACCCAGCCAGTTACAGGGGTCCTACAATATAAATTGGACTTCGTACTACGGTGCAGTTTAGTACCAGTCGTTTAAAAATAGCTTAACTCGAAGAACCCTAAGTCTTTCCAGAACTATGGAATTATTCGTACTCTTACAATCAATGTAAGATGCATTTAGTATTGTTGTCTCCTTACTTGAAGAACAATTATTGCTTATTGCAATTTTTATGACGAAGATCCCTTGTTAAGGTACTGTTTTGCTAAGCAAATATATCATGAACCGGTATCTCTTGGAATGCATCTTGTTCGCTTCGCTTCGTCGCCCCTACTTCCGTGAACCCAAACCAAAATAGTTTCTGTCGAGTACCTGCGCTATTAAGAGCTCACATACTGCAAAGGTTTTACAACAAATAATGTTCCATAATTTGGACGATGGTGCTTTAAGTGTTGCATCATGGTATTCGCAGAAACGCAAATCTCAAAAATTACGAATGTGGGTGTACCATCTACCGGACTACAAAATCAATTAGGACAAGTGAAGCAGTTATATGCATCACCATAAAAGGAATGCTAGGCGTATCTGCAACGCAGGTTCACACGAGAGAAACATAAAATAGAATCAAATTGTGTTTACTTTGCCACTTCAAAGGAAGACAGTGGCCTACCGAAAGGCTGATTGATTGACATTTACCATAGTCTAAAGCCGTTCACCATACGTCACAACTGGGTTAACCTCATGGAGAGTGCTAACTTAAGACATACGTGCAGACTCTCTACGTCTACGTCTACGTCTACGTCCATACTCCGCAAGCCACCTCACGGTGTGTGGCGGAGGGTACCTTCAGTACCTCTATCGGTTCTCCCTTCTATTCCAGTCTCGTATTGTTCGTGGAAAGAAGGATTGTCGGTATGCCTCTGTGTGGGCTCTAATCTCTCTGATTTTATCCTCATGGTCTCTTCGCGAGATATACGTAGGAGGGAGCAATATACTGCTTGACTCTTCGGTGAAGGTATGTTCTCGAAACTTCAATAAAAGCCCGTACCGAGCTACTGAGCGTCTCTCCTGCAGAGTCTTCCACTGGAGTTTATCTATCATCTCCGTAACGCTTTCGCGATTACTAAATGATCCTGTAACGAAGCGCGCTGCTCTCCGTTGGATCTTCTCTATCTCTTCTATCAACCCTATCTGGTACGGATCCCACACTGCTGAGCAGTATTCAAGCAGTGGGCGAACAAGCGTACTGTAACCTACTTCCTTTGTTTCCGGATTGCATTTCCTTAGGATTCTTCCAATGAATCTGAGTCTGGCATCTGCTTTACCGACGATCAACATTATATGATCATTCCATTTTAAATCACTCCTAATGCGTACTCCCAGATAATTTATGGTATTAACTGCTTCCAGTTGCTGACCTGCTATTTTGTAGCTAAATGATAAAAGATCTATCTTTCTGTATATTCGCAGCACATTACACTTGTCTACATTGAGATTCAATTGCCATTCCCTGCACCATGCGTCAATTCGCTGCTAAATGTTACTGGACTTTGTGCTTCTCGCCAATCTTCAAGTATTCACGGGAGATGATCGTATCCCAGCCCGTTATGTCTTGTAAATAAGAGTTACTAAACGGTTTAGGGTCATTGTTAGTCATCTACAGTCCATACGTAACTGCAGAATGATTCTCCAAAGAAAATAACACATTTTAATGTCACTTCCTCCGTGATTAGGAAAACATATCCAACGATGCAATTGTTCAGCTGCTAAAGTTGAAAGGGAAGGCGTGACTGTGCCCCACGATCACTAAAACGATTCTGGGGGCTCCAGAATGGGCATTAAAAGCGCCCCAGAATGAGAGATTTCCTCACAAATTAGTTAGTAGGCTGATATTTCTCGTTAACGGATAGATATTCACTGAGTATCCCGCTTCTATTAGAAAAAGAAGGAAGGAAAGAAGGAAGATTAATGCTGACATCCCGTCGACGTGAGGTCATTAGAGACGGAGCATGAAGTCAGCTTCAGCGTCTGCAGAGAGGGAAAACAGCATCGTCTCTTCCAAGGGAACCACCTCCGAATTTGCCTAAAGCGATTTATGGAAAGAACAGAAATACGACTCTCGTACGGCCAGACGGGGAACTAAGCCCCGATCCTACAAAATTCCAGTGCTTCACAAATGTGCCATTCCGATCGATCATTCCTGATAGTGCTGTTGTTTCTTCGTATATACCTACCGCTAACCGTCTACAGTGTGTTACAATGGTGTCATATCAACAGCATATAAAGATGACTGCTTGTATTACTGACGAAGGATTTCTCGTAGCAGTTAGTGCGCGTCTGCCATTCGACCTTCAGCTGTGTCTCTTCAGTGTGACAAGATTCATCAACATCGACCTGTTTACTGCAAATGTGTTCTTGCGCTCCGTAGTAGATAGATCTCCAGCGTCAGTCTCACTGCTGTCCTGTCACAACGCATACGAGACGTTTTCACACAGTGCACGCACATATGTTCACGGAACGTCTCTTCCTCTGCCAGAAGTTGATGTAACCTATCACAATGTAAGGATACAGATCAACATCGGAACAGTTTCTTATTAATGCGAGAAAACTCATTTATCTTATGACAGGGTGCTATATAAACGGCTGTATAACAAGTTTGCTATCCCGATTTCTGCCTTTAAAGAAAAATTTGTATAACTCGGACTTAATTTCCTATCTCATCTTCAGTGATCTCTATAGTTCTGGTTTTCAGAGTCTGTATTCATCTTTTAATAACTGGATGCTGGGAAATGATTCTTTTACGTTTCTTAATTCTTTATGACCACTTCATCATAGCTCAATAATTACGAGTACAAAACATATTACAACATTAAGTGAATAACAATTAAAAATAATGGATACACACAATAAGACTTTGCATAAGATATCCATTACAATTGGAAACTAACTAGGTATTAACCAGTAGTGATTTGCGAAAACAATAGGGAACGCAAAAAAAGTGAGACTTGTGTATAATGGGTTTCAATGATCCTTAACTGACAGAGCATATCTTATTTACCTTTCACCTTTAGTTGAAATAGTCATTAGTTACTAGCGGTAAAATTCCTTCAAATACTCAAAAATAATAGTGAGATTCTGATGTATATGCCTGTGCCATACATTTGTTTATATCCGTTGAAGGAAGGCGAACATGCGTTTGAGAACACGATATGAACTTCTACTAAATGTAGCACAGGCTGAAGAACAGGCGCTAAATAGGTGAGCACTCAGTTCATGATTTAGTACTCTCGATCAGCTGTATCACATGTACGTATAAGTAACAGCTGAACTGCTTTAAGGATCGAAAACTCTTACACCTGGCACTGCAAAGAGTATTCAGAACAAATAACAGTTACGTATATCGCAACACGTCCGTTCGCTCTGTAAACCACAGAAAATTCAAAACCTGTGGTTCGGTCAGATAAGTCGAGATGCTCGTTCAGAAGTGATGGTCCGATCTAAATATGACCTCTCGCACACGAAACTATACATCTTGTTTTCAGGTAGAACATTGTGCATTGTGGACCGATGACCGTGGCAGTATGGTCCCTTTAATCCCACGAACCAACCAACCACTGTGCATTGTGTGACGTATGTTTCGTGCTTTTCGTGTTCAGCTCAACTGACATTAGTCGTCGTCAAAGACTACTTGAAACCTACTTCTTTAGCTTCCTATTTGTTCTTTCAGGGCGATGAGTTATTCCAGGAGGTGAATTAGGTTTGGATGCGCGTTGGTGAGCATGTTTGACGATTTTAAGTAATGATCCATTCACTATCAAATCCATGGTAGTTTCAGTCTGGACACGTGGGACATGTAGTACAGTTGTTCTGTCAAATATATCGTGGTACTAACATTTTTCCGTACAGACATGCTGACATACATCCTCTATGGACGATAACGTGAATAAGAGGGCATGTCAGTTGTGATACTCAGCACGCAATGTGTGCGTAATTTCACTGTGGTGGGGACCGAATCCTAATATCGCATCGGAGATCCGTTTACCCATCATAGTGCACCAACTTTACGTGGCTTAGATTCAACAATTCGTTGGAATCCCCTACAGAAATATTGAGCCACGCTGCTTCTATAGCCGTCCATAATTGTGAAAGTGTTGAAGGTACAGGTTTTTGCGCACTAACTGATCTCTCGATCCCGTTAATGTTCGATAGGTGGCCAAACAATTCGCTCGAACTGTCCAGAATATTCTTCAGACCAGTCGCGAACAATCGTGGCACGGTGACATGGCGTATTGCCATCCATAAAAATGCCATCGTTGTATGGGGACATGAAGTTCCTGAATGACTGAAAATGGTCTCCAAGTAGCCGAAAATAACCATTTACAGTCAATGGTCATTTCAGCTGGAGCAGAGGACCAAGTCCATTCCATTTAAACACAGCCCACACCATTATACAACCACCACCAGTTTGCACAGTGCCTTGTTGTCAACTTGCGTCCATGGCTTCTTGGGACCTGTGCCACACTCGAACCCTACCATCAGCTCTTACTCCCTCAAGTTGGGGCTTATCTAACCAAGTCACGGTTTTTCCAGTCATCTAGGGTCCAAACGATATGGTCACTTTTCCAGGAGAGTTTCTGCAGACGATGTCGTACTGCTAACAAAGCGTCGGTCGTCTGCAGCCATAGCCCATTAACACCAAATTTCGCCGAAATGTCCTAACTGATACGTTCGTCGTACGTCCTACACTGATTTTTGCAGTAATTGTTGTTTGTCTGTTAGCACCGCAAATTCTTCGCAAACGCCGGTGTTCTCGGCCGTTACGTGAAAGCCGTCCTACACTGCGTTGTCCGTGGTGAGAGGTAATGCCTGAAATTTGTTATTCTCTTGTCACTGTGGATCTCTGAATATTGACTTCCCTAACGATTTCCGAAATGGAATGTCCTACGCGTCTAGGTTGAGCTACCACTCCGCGTTCAAAGTCTGTTCATTCCCGTCGTGGTGCCATCATAACAGTCAGAAACCTGATCTCGTGAATCACCTACCTACAAGTGACAGCTCAAGCAGTTCACTGCCCTTTTATAATCTGTGTAGGCGATACTACCGCCTTCTGTATATTTTCCCATCACTATCCCATTACTTTTTGTCATCTCAGTGTATACTGCCAGACAAACTGATGGAAAGCCAAGTTATCTCTTTGCGTTAGTGGTATCTGTATATCAGCCACCCGTGGTAATTCAAGATTCGACAACGCCTACACCTATACATACCAGAGGATGTTGATAAATGACTACCTATACTAATTTATTTTCCTTCCGAACGTTAAGTACTTGATTCTTGCAGTCGTATATTCAAGGGCTGCTTGTAGTGGGTGTAACTACCACTGAATACTTAAGTGTTACTAATACGCAATTCGAAATCCAGAACATCTTGTATAGCAAGTTTCGCCTCTTTCCTTGTTTGTCGCACATAATCCGCAGATGGGGACGCAAAAGAGAAGAAGCGCCACTACAGAAAAGAAAGCACAACCGCTCCAGTGTAACAACAAAACGTCGCAGTATGACGTGGAACGGGTTGCACGCACGTGCGCTCACACAGGTCTCGTCGGGTTCAAGGCAGGTAGGAAATCTCCCAGCAGATATTCGCTTTATGGCGGCAGATGCTACGTGCAGACGAGGGCGTCACAAACGTTTCGCAACTCCTTGCGCGAACCTATCATTTCCCATTAAGCAACGACGACACTAAACGAAGTGCACCTGGTATTACCCATGACGCCATATTCAATTCCGTGTACTGTTTTAGAATGATAGGTGAGTCATTTTAACACCCCCAGGTGTTTACATGAATCCTCTTGCAAATAGGATACGTACGCCATTCACTCTGGTGTGATCGGTTTGATCCTCGCGCTGTGTACCAGGAAGAAGTAATACCTTCTTAAAATCCACTGTGAAGATAGCCCCTTCGAATCATAAAACTAACGGCACTTGATATGTATGACAACTCTAAATTGAAGTTATTATTTCTCTGTATACTGACGTGCAGACCATTTAGACACGTTATCAAATACTCAGTATGTTGGACCATGTTTGATTTCCCTCAATCTGACATTCTTGATATGTTTCCCAGACATACGGCCACAATTAGGTGGGACGACCGAGATAGGTAATGCAATGGTTGAAACTCAGGTCTCTTTTTCAGGTGGAGAATTCAGATCCCATTTCGGTCATACAGATTTTGTGATTCCCATGTCGCCCAAAGTCAGTGCAGGAATACGACGGGCCGAACAGGATATTTCCACTTCGTTCGCCCTTTCTTGCCGAAATGAGCTACTGTTTCCTCTGTAACTATTGAATCACCAAGAGACTTCAAAGAGACTTTAAACTATAAGCATTCTTCATTCAGAGGAAGAAACCCTCTCGAGTGTTTCTTAACCTATTACTCTCACAGAGAAAACAAACCTTCAAGAACCCTTATCATTAACTACAGTCTGATACTTCAATTTCGCAATAAAATGGTGAATGCGTTTATTTCGTCTTATACCGTTTTTAATGCTCAATTAAGCATAAGAATGACGTTACTGGATGTTTTTCTGTCACATAGGTTACCTGAAACTGCAGATACATTCACCTTCTGCTTTATCAACCAAAATGTTTATTCACATCTCAAGCAGGTTCTAATGAACAGCAATGGTAATGCAGGCTTAAGTTTACCTTTATTATACCGGCTATACGTAGTGCGTTCCTGTGGTAAAGAAAGGCCTGTGAGCAAACAGACACTAACCATGCAAGTATTCAGGGTAGTGCTTATTTTTAACTGAACCATCTGAGTTCTTCAATTCGCACAAACTAAAATAATATTTGATTCCTTGCCCTTTGCATCAAAATGACAGACAACCAAATTACTGTGCAGCGTGCGTTGTACATACCGGGGTGACGCTGTGGTTCAGAGTCTGGACTCGAAATCGGATAGTGCAAAATTCGAATTTCCTCACATCTGCCCTCATTTGAGAGTCTCATTGATTCAATAGATCCTTTCAACTAACTTCTGCGATAGTTATTGCAAATAAAGACACTTCAAAATTCCATCACAATTCTACCTGAGCTGGAGAACAGTTCCTAATAATATTTAACCGAATTCACTCTACCTGCGTCTTTTTAAATAATGTTGACTTTTGACCATCACCACCATTGTATTTCACTAACAAATTTCATACCATTTATTTAAATGGTATGAACCTAGGAATTTCTATAACATAAAAAAAAATTCTGTGGAAGTTAGAGATATTTTGATAACCACGTTCACTACTTACAAAGGTCACGACTGTATCACTTTTTATGAAAGTCTAAAACTGTTGTAGGCCTTTAAAGTGTTCAGTGTGGTGTGAACGATAGTGAATGTAGTGCTGCAATTAAACATTGAGTTTTGGAGCGATAGTTGCGCAGACTAAAATAAAAATCAGTTCAAATGCCGAAGCTCATTACATAAAGTTGTCTCTCTAGCACCCATAGAAATGTTCATAAAGCTACTATGGAAGAGCGCAAAAAGTAACTGCACGGGATGCCTGATATAGCGTGAATCTCAATCTCACTAGCATGTTAGAACCTGAACGGAATCTTTAGATGAGAAATAATGGAAACGAACATACATTTACACAATTAAGTTTTTTTTGGTGTCGTGAATGATGTATTTTGACCAAACTCTTAACATGGGATCTAATTTTAAGCTTAGGTTTAGACTTGGATTTTACATCGAATATTCCAAGGAATTAGCTGCTTTCCTATTTCATATTTGTAGGGAAAATCTTGCACAACATTCAGTCCCATTTGGCTGGAAAAGGCCGTACTTATTTCTGTTTGCAAAAAGGATAAAAGATCGGATGCACAGACGAATATCTCTCACGTCAAATTGTTGAAGGATGCTAGAGCATATTCTGAACTCCAACACTACTCTGTTCCTGCATGAAAACAGTCTGCCTTCAGGGAGCCAGAGTGGTTTCAGGAAGTTCGAACGGGTGTGATATGCAGTTTGCCTTATTCATATGCGACTTCTTGCAAGCAATAAATGCAGTTGCACAGGTAGAGTCCTCTTCCTAGATTTCCGAAAGTCGTTCGAGGCTGTACCACATCGTCAATAGTAAAACAGATATGATCATATTAAAATTTTGTCCATGGCTGGAGCAGCAAAAGTAGAATGAAATCTTCTTGTAGAAGTCGTAATTGCAAGGTTTATTAGAACCCCTTTACCATGATTTTAAAATTTATGTAAAAGCGTTCTTCAGAAGCAAATGTAGACACCTGGATTACGTGTTGTGGCAGAGCTACGTTAAAATATAGTCGACAGGTGTTAGTCACATACAAAATTTCACCTTCAGAATAAATAAAAAGATTCACAACATCCTTGTTGTCGCATTGTACTTCCACACCAATGTACAGCTAACGCACTAGCCGTAGATTGGTGAGGCAATACCATACGACAACAACCACGACGTGCTAATTTTAATTTCTGATGGAGGTGAAATTTTATTTTGACTGATGTCTTTCGCCTTCATTTTAAAATACGTGTGCCAAATATGTAATCCAGTTGTCTATAATTCCTTCTGAAGAGTCCGTTTTTATAAAAGTTGAAACTGTGGTAAATTGGTTTTAATAACCCTTCGAATTTGCAAGTGATTGGCTGTTAACTGTTTCTACAGGAAGACAGATATGATCATATCAGATGCAAATTCGGATCAACTGAAACACACATGTCACTGTAAATGATGCCCAAACAGTCACATCATTACACAGTGTATCCCCCTGTGGCGGTAACGCAGGCGTGTCTTTTGGCATGCAAACGATCACAGAGGTGCCAAATGGCATCCTGCGATAGATTGCCCCAAGCATCTTGTGCCTTTTTTTGCTTCCCTGGAGGAAGAGTAAGATCCCGTTTCATCATGTCCCATACGCGTTCAGCTGGAGAGAAATCTGGTGATCTTGCTGGCCAGGGCATTTGTTTTATGCCAAAAAGAGCTTTCACCTCTGAGCTCAACCAACACCGACTCAAAGGAAGGCCTCGGCGCTTGTTCGTGACGTCACGTCAGCTAGGCACGGCGAACGCCAGGTCTGTTGCAGGCAAATTCATAATGGTGGTGTCTCCCTCTCTGACGCACGAAAATGTGAAACTATTGGCGGTAGTTGACCAACACATATTGTTCTGAGAGATTTCTACAATCAATTAATTGTGCAATTCATTACATTTCTTAACAATTAGTGTACTCCTGAACTTATATTTCCACCTGTTTTTAGGACTGACATACAAAAACAACTTCATGGTCCAGCAGCAGCAGAATTCATGCTTCTTTACCTTATTTGTAAATCTGAGGAAGTTACGTTTGTACTGGGTTGCTTTTACAAGAAACTGTGAACATATTGGTGCTCTTCTTTAGGTATCTTGGTTGGCTATGGAGTGAGGAGCACTGAATGTTAATGAAATATCTTGCGATTGTACACGTTGGGGGAGGGGGTTGGGGACAGAAGAACAGGCAAAAGAGAGATACTTGTTTTATCAAATATTTTTTTTATCTTATAAGGTTCCTCCTTTCAGATGCGAGAGGGGAATATTTATCTTTTCTAATGTGCATGTTTAAAAAAGTTTAAGCTCAGGAGTATTTTCGATGTATGAAGCTATTTTGTTTCCTGTTTAGAATTCCTTTCGTTGAAAACGACTGTAGTCTAATGACTGACAACAGCTGGACATTTAGACATGTAAATTACTTCACATTTCCAGTGACTATGGTAAACTAAAATAAATAAATAAATAAATAAAACAAACTAGTTAATTGTAAGGGGGTTGGGATAAGTTTCGATAACAAAATGGATCAAGTAAATACAGTTAATTGAATCTAAAATTTCCGAAGCTTGCAATGGGGCAAAGTATCTTCTCATATTGATCTACGTTTGTTTCGACAGGATTCAGTAATACAGAACTATGATCTTCATTTGTAGCTTTTCGATAGTATGAAAATCTTTCATCTAAATAAAACTGCAGAATCCAAAACAATACCAAACATTTTGTCCAAAAATAAGAGCTTTATAGTGATAAGCACGCCCAGGCGTTTCTGCCTGCAACAGACCTGGCTTTCGCCGTGTCTAGCTGACGTGACGTCACCAACAAGCGTCGAGGCCTTCCTTTGAGTCGGTGTTGGCTCAACCCAGTTACAGCCTGCAGAGTGAGTGCGCAGACAGGCCGTCTGAATGCCATCTGATCGCCGATGGCCGTAACAAATGAATCACTAACACTAAAAACCTTCAGTATGCACGTGTTGTAGCCTGGTGCCACTGAACACTTCCCTTGAACTTGTTGCACTTTTTCCGGCAGTGTAGATAAATTGTTTATAATATAGAGTCAACGGTAGTATAAGATTATGAGCTAATGGTCCTGTCCCCTATAGGAAAATACCGTAACTGAACAATCATAAGGAAACGTAGAAAGACTTGGACGAAATTTCTACTTGGTGTAATGACAGGCAGTTTTTGTTTAAATCCAGGCACACGAAAGTCAGTCCCTATCAAATGGAGAAAGAACCCAGGTGTACCCGATAATGAGCGTCTTACGAACATCATTACTTGTAAGTATTTAGGGTTAAAACTAAGAAGCAATAGGTAATGAAACGATAGCGCAAATTCAGTATCTGGGGAGGTGAGTGGGAGACAACTTTGCTATAAGAGTTCTGGGTAAATGCAATAAATCTGAGAGGGAAGTCGCTTACAAATTTGAAAATTTGTGGTAAGGTCTTATGAGACCAAACTGCTGAGGTCATCGGTCGCTAAGCTTACACACTACTTAATCTAACTTAAACTAACTTACGCGAAGGACGACACACACACCCATGCCCGAGGGAAGACTCCAACCTCCGACGGGGAGAGATGCGCGGCCTTCCACCACGCGGCTATCCTGCGCGGCGGAAGTCGCTTACAAAACTCTTGCGCGACGGATATCGAGAAACTTTAAATGCAAACCCTGAAAGATAACGTAGATCCTTCGAAACCATGGTGAGCAAATTTAGTAGATCTACACTCCTGGAAATGGAAAAAAGAACACATTGACACCGGTGTGTCAGACCCACCATACTTGCTCCGGACACTGCGAGGGGGCTGTACAAGCAATGATCACACGAACGGCACAGCGGACACACCAGGAACCGCGGTGTTGGCCGTCGAATGGCGCTAGCTGCGCAGCATTTGTGTTCCGCCGCCGTCAGTGTCAGCCAGTTTGCCGTGGCATACGGAGCTCCATCGCAGTCTTTAACACTGGTAGCATGCCGCGACAGCGTGGACGTGAACCGTATGTGCAGTTGACGGACTTTGAGCGAGGGCGTATAGTGGGCATGCGGGAGGCCGGGTGGACGTACCGCCGAATTGCTCAACACGTGGGGCGTGAGGTCTCCACAGTACATCGATGTTGTCGCCAGTGGTCGGCGGAAGGTGCACGTGCCCGTCGACCTGGGACCGGACCGCAGCGACGCACGGATGCACGCCAAGACCGTAGGATCCTACGCAGTGCCGTAGGGGACCGCACCGCCACTTCCCAGCAAATTAGGGACACTGTTGCTCCTGGGGTATCGGCGAGGACCATTCGCAACCGTCTCCATGAAGCTGGGCTACGGTCCCGCACACCGTTAGGCCGTCTTCCGCTCACGCCCCAACATCGTGCAGCCCGCCTCCAGTGGTGTCGCGACAGGCGTGAATGGAGGGACGAATCGAGACGTGTCGTCTTCAGCGATGAGAGTCGCTTCTGCCTTGGTGCCAATGATGGTCGTATGCGTGTTTGGCGCCGTGCAGGTGAGCGCCACAATCAGGACTGCATACGACCGAGGCACACAGGGCCAACACCCGGCATCATGGTGTGGGGAGCGATCTCCTACACTGGCTGTACACCACTGGTGATCGTCGAGGGGACACTGAATAGTGCACGGTACATCCAAACCGTCATCGAACCCATCGTTCTACCATTCCTAGACCGGCAAGGGAACTTGCTGTTCCAACAGGACAACGCACGTCCGCATGTATCCCGTTCCACCCAACGTGCTCTAGAAGGTGTAAGTCAACTACCCTGGCCAGCAAGATCTCCGGATCTGTCCCCCATTGAGCATGTTTGGGACTGGATGAAGCGTCGTCTCACGCGGTCTGCACGTCCAGCACGAACGCTGGTCCAACTGAGGCGCCAGGTGGAAATGGCATGGCAAGCCGTTCCACAGGACTACATCCAGCATCTCTACGATCGTCTCCATGGGAGAATAGCAGCCTGCATTGCTGCGAAAGGTGGATATACACTGTACTAGTGCCGACATTGTGCATGCTCTGTTGCCTGTGTCTATGTGCCTGTGGTTCTGCCAGTGTGATCATGTGATGTATCTGACCCCAGGAATGTGTCAATAAAGTTTCCCCTTCCTGGGACAATGAATTCACGGTGTTCTTATTTCAATTTCCAGGAGTGTATATTCGAAGAAAGCTGTACGACCATTATGCCTCCACCATTTTATATCTCTCATAGCAGTCATGAGATACGATGAAAGACAATAGGGCACGAACACTAGCAAATGGACTTTTTTCCTCCATCAATATGTTAATGAATTACGAAAGAAATCTGATAATATTGGTGTGTGTACTGTCCACCATGGATTTCACAGTGGCTTGCGGATTGTGTATGTAGATGTAGAATATTATGACTGCTCCATCAGTTTTACAAACCGCTTTTGGTTTGACCAGTGTACGACCTAGTCTCTTAGGTTGGCTCGCTTCGTTGTAGTAATAGTCAGTCGTACACCAACGGTCTAAATCACACATATTTAACAAACATCTAGCCCTTAGCTCATTTTAAGGTAGAAGGCACATTGGCGAAATAATTTCAAAACAGATAAACTGTACGTATATTACACGGGATTAATAATGTTCTCGAAACAGAACAACTGTCATTAAAATTCAATGAATGTTTACTACAACAAATGCACACAATTTTGAATGGTGGCCTTACACAAATGGGCACTCATGTGAAAACAAAAACAGATAATAATTGTTGTAGTTCAGCAGAGCAACATAAATGGAACACATGCATGCAAACTTCCTTTGAAAGCCAATTAATCACGGAATCTTAAACAAACACTCAACGTCTGATACCACAAATTCTCACTGTTCATTGTGATATGCAACTAAAGTTCCTTTTCCAAAATAATCAAAGCGATAAGTAGCAAACAAGTGCGCCACACGTGACTCTCAATATTAGCTGCAGTTAAATTGTGTAAATTCTCAGCTACCTAAAGTCCCACAAACAAAGTTCAAATTCGTACGGGCGCTTAAAACTACCATCTAATACTCTAAGTCCAGTGAAAAACTGAAGTATGAGCTTGCGCTCACCAAAATTATTCTAGGTCCGCTGATGCAATACCGCTAGTAAGAAGTGAAAACCGCCAACAACGACAGGGTGCCAACAAACGAATGCATGTTTCCTACAGCTCGCCCTTAAATGCCTTCCGTTATGTCACACACAATTGAAACCATTTAAATATAACAATTATACACATGATGCTAAATATTCCCACAATTATTACAATAATTTTGGACCTCTCATTATAAAAACGGCACAGTATTACTTCAGTTATTAACAAAATGTCTAAATATGCTTACATTCAGTTTTAAAATATTAAATAGTTACGTTAAAATTGCAGAATACATATTGTATTCAGAATGAAATTTTCACTCTGCAGCGGAGTGTGCGCTGATATGAAATTCCTGGCACATTAAAACTGTGTGCCGGACCGAGACTCGAACGCGGGACCTTTCCCTTTCGCGGGCAAGTGCTCTACCAACTGAGCTACCCAAGCACGACTCATGCCCCGTCCTCACAGCTTTACTTCTGCCAGTATCTCGTCTCCCACCTTCCAAACCTTACAGAAGCTCCTTTCTTTCAGGAGTGCTAGTTCTGCAGGGTTTGCAGGAGAGCTTCTGTAAGGCTTGGAAGGTGGGAGACGAGATAGTGGCAGAAGTAAAGCAGTGAGGACGGGGCGTGCGTCGTGCTTGGGTAGCTCAGTTGGTAGAGCACTTGCCCGCGAAAGGCAAAGGTCCCGCGTTCGAGTCTCGGTCCAGCACACAGTTTTAATCTGCCAGGAAGTTTTACATATTGTATTATTGGAGAGAGTGCATGCTTCTGCTCTCTTGATACAGGTTCTTTCATGGACATGTTTTAAGTTTTATTATTCACACTCCCGTAGCGATTTAATACAAATTTTGTTAATGATATAAAAACGTTAACTGTTAACGGCCATTTACGTAATAAAAATATGCAGCGTTTTTGATACTTAACTGCAGGTAGACATGACCTGGAATGATTAGATAAGGAACTACAGAACTCGTACTGCCTCCACACCATGTACATCTAGTATAGAATTTATGGCTCTGGCATATTTGCATTTACATATTTTAATTAATCATCTGTTGTTTCCAATACACATGTTGAATTTGAAGTGCAACCTACTGTGCTCTTTGCTGACATCGTCAGATTTCATTGGTATTTCGTATGAGGTAATTACTCTAGTGGTGTAACTTTATTCATTTCTGTTGTCGAGCATAATATCTAGACACCATACAGACAGTTAACGACCCCTCTGCCAGCTCTGGCACCACAAACCAACTTCGGGTATTGTTACAATATATATATATAGATTCCGGATGTGCATGAAATATTTTTCCATTACGGAAACTCAGAAAATAAGAAAAGGAGTCAAACAATGGACAGAAGGTAGTGAAAGTGAATCAAAGATTGGAAAAAGTGTTTTGTCAGCTTGAAAGGTGGTGATGAGTATAAATCCTCTTGCGTTTTATTACAGGGTTATTTGAAAGAACTGCTTACTGAAACAGCAGCCAATTTTTGTAAGGTAGTTATCTTCCACAAACTCACAGCTGTGGTACGATGATGAAGAGAAGAGTTTAATGTTTAACGTCCCGTCGACATAGTACAATGGTAAAAGTACATCAGTTGTGATCCGAATTTGTTTCATGTACACTTTTTTTTACTAAAATTTCCAACTCTCTTCTTGAAACACTATCTCAGTGAGAAGAAATTTTCGTTAGGCAAGAATTTCATTATCTCTGTAAAGGGTATGTTTGGATGAGGATACACAACCCACTTTTACGATTGTATGAGAAACTGGAGTCCCCGCTACACCAAATGTATAGGCTCCAAAGGAGAATATGTTAACAAATAAACCGACTGTAACGTAACCATTTGTTGAATTTTTACCTCACTAACATAACTGTACTACGCTAATTAAACATCTAGCTTGGCATCATCAATATTGAATCTGGTTTTCTTCTTGACTGATAGAGTGAAAATGATATTCGGTGCATGCAATGGGGTAAATTTCCTGCTGAGCTTGCAGATTGGCCTTTTTCTGAAGTATCAGTGAACTGCGTCCATATCGCGGAGATTTTCTAACTCCTGTCAGAAGTTTCTGCGTTGCTTGCTGATAGATACTGGCAAGTGTATGCTACTGTGCATATGATCTTGCTTTGCAGAGATAGCAGAACTTCTTTGTATACGTGTGTGTGTGTGTGTGTGTGTGTGTGTGTGTGTGTGTGTGTGTGTCTTTGTGTGATAATTCAACCTTTACTGCAAGCTCTTTTAATACACCAGCAGGAAATTAATCTCACATCGAGTTCGAAGCCTAAATAGACCTTGTATCATTGCGTTCCAAGTTTCGGCCTCCAATGGAATTTGACAGTCGGGGGCTTGCAGTTAGCAAGTGCAAGGACTCTTCTGGAGTAAATTTTTTACTTCGAGACTTATGACAGTCCTCCTGTTAGTCTTGCAGAAATTACGGTCGTTACCGCTTCTAAATGCTGCTCTATACAGAGCACCTCTACACCGTAAAGAATTTGAAGTGTGGTACCTAACATCCAGCCCTGTGGAACAGCAATCACAGCTTTCGTACAGAAACGTCAAAAGGTGACTCGGAGCATCTTCTTTTAAGACCAAAAACAACGTATTCACTGCAGTAGAAAGGTTTAGGCCCATTTTAGGTAAAAATTTTACACAGCCAGAATTCTTTCTTCCTCGATGTTGTTCGTCTGAAAATTTTTCGAAGACGACTGACTCATAAGTGGTCCACCTGAAAGCTACATACGAGAAAGAACTCTCTTACAAAGTCACGTGTACCGTAGATCACTTGAATAAATTTTTTAAATCGAAATTGTGTACAACGAGTCAGTTTACAGTACATGTAGTTAACAGTAACGAACATAATATTTTCCAGGCCCATTTACTGACCTATGATCAAAAATTAATTGTTCTTTCAAAGAGAAAGAGTTGCCCAGAAAAGCTGGGTTTAGCTTAGATTTAAAGCTTTCTTTGTTACCTTTCAGACAATTAATCTTATTGATCGAGAGATCAAAAAATTTTGTAGATACGTACTGAACTCCTGACAGCTTTGACAGTGGGTAATAAAGGTCGTTGTCTTTCTCGTATTGTAGATATGGAAATAATCATTCTTCAAAATCGTAATGGATTATGGTGACAGACTATTTATTACGAATTTCATTAATGATATATATATTTTTGAGACTACAGTTAAAATGCTTAACTTCTTGATGAGATACCTACAAGATTATGGCAGGTGGACACCGCATATTATACTTACTCCTCTCTTTTATGCAATCAAATATTGCATTGCACAAGAAAATCATCTCGTAAAACATTGTTATGTGGAAGTATATAAAATATGTGAGGAAGGTGATCCATTTATTACGAAAACTAGCATCTATATGAAGACCAAAAATAGCGGGATTTAGCTCTTTGAGCTTCTCCGTCATACGCTTCTTCCGGTTCAAGTTTTCATCAATATGTAAGCCCAACAATTTTGAGATTTCTACCTTGTTTACTGATCCCTGTTATGGTGCTACATCAGTAGTTGAAATTACTCTTTTTTTGCCCAGAAGTAAATATAGTATGTTTTCTCAAAATTAAATGGAAAAACACTTTTCAGAAAATAATTTAATAATTCTTTGAAAAACATCATTAAAAATTTATTCTCTTGCTTTCTTTCTAATGGTATTTATTATAATTCGGTACTGTCAACATATAATAGCAATTCTGCTTCATGAATGTTAAGTGGAAAGTCATTGACGTATTCGTATATAAAGAACACGAGTGGAGTAAAAATTGTACCATGTAGGACCCCCTTCATACTTTCTTTCCAATCTCTAAAATTTTATCTCCCTTCAGCATTGTCTGACTTATTCAGTACATTTCTGCCAACATTGTTTGAATTATTCAGCATAACATTTTGCATTCTGATTGTTAAGTACGATTCTAACAACTTCATTAATTTAGTGAAACTTAAGTTTTTGTAAGAGAGTAACATGAAATGCACAGTCAATTGTTGCATGGCAGGTTATTCCCAAACTGTCCCATAACCTGATTTATAATTTAAAATGCAGATCAAAACATTAACACAAGTCATATCTTTAATCCAGTATGCACACTGCAGGCAACAATAACAACTGCCAATGATTGCATTTCTAATTATTTCTATATCTCTTTTCCTCTTGGTGTGATGAGAGAGTCCTGGAATAACATCAGCCTTGGGGCTTTTAATTGGCTATTGAAAGGGAAGATTTACTTAAGGGAACATATGTTTCTATTGAAAGCCAGTTGTGGGCAAGTAAAGTGCAAGGTAGGGCAGTCTACCAGCCCAACCCAGCAGTGGCATGGAGTGAGGATGGTCATTGTGCAAGAAAATGAAAGGAATGCTTTTTCACAGCGATAAAAATCTGAAATGCAGGAGATGATACGACACTACCAAAATTGGAACAGCTTCTAAGTAAACAGAAAGCCGTCTGGAAAATTTGTTCAGATTTTAATAACTGGTCCTTCACTGGTTGGCTCTTAGTAATTATTTTGGTAGTAGTAGGGGAGAGTTCCTACATTTGCCTAACGGATGTTTTCATACTGGCCATTAGCTGAAAGCTGGTACACAGTTGGGGAGATTTTCTGACTTCTTCCCCGCACCACAGGAAAAATATAACCCACTGGTTAACCAAGATAAAATCTGATAAACATGATTGTTAAGCTTTTTTATTAAATTATCATTGGCCATCACTCACAAGCTCTGCTGCGATTGGGCGTCAAGATTCCAACGCTGGCAGAATCAGCCAGATTAGGTACAGGAAAGTTATAGAGCACTTCTCCACAGGGCATCATAGAACATTTCCTGAATTGACATCATAGAGAACACTTCTCCTGAGGACATCATAGAAGGTAGTTGCTCCAGGCCATTGCAGAGAGCTGAGGGGAGAGACATCTCTTTCTTAGAGCAGAACACATAGGAAATATAAAACTTAGAATTATTAGCCATTTTCTGCCCTTGCGCATCTTTAGAGTAGTAAGCTTGGGCCATCTTTGCACAGGCTGAGACGAGACAAGTGCGAAGTCAGATAACTAAAATCAGGCTCTAGTTTCGCTGATCTAATTTTCACAGCCAGCTAGTTGCACCCACCATGCACTTAGGCGAGAGCGCTGTTGTTCATTCATATTTGTCTGAGACCTTTGTGCTCTTAACCTATTCCAAAATCAATGATCATATTTGCTACACATCTTTATATCGTTAGGAATCCCTTGTCCACTTATTAATTTTCTGTGTTCTTGATTCAGTAGTTTATACCTTTTAGCAGTAAACCAGATTGCTATAGTGACCATTTTCTTCCTTTCGTAGTGTGCCCTCCCACCCCCCCCCCACCCCCCCCCCCACCCCCCCCCCCCATGAACCATGGACCTCGCTGTCGGTGGGGAAGCTTGCGTGCCTCAGCGATACAGATAGCTGTACCGTAGGTCCAACCACAACAGAGGGGTATCAGATAAAAGGCCAGACAAACACGTCGTTCCTGAAGAGGGGCAGCAGCCTTTTCAGTGGTTGCAGGGGCAACAGTCTGGATGATTCACTGATCTGGCCTTGTAACATTACCCGAAACGGTATTGCTGTGCTGGAACTGCGAATGGCTGAAAGCAAGGGGCAACTACAGCTGTAATTTTTCCCGAGGTCATGCAGATTTACTGTATGGTTAAATGAAGATGGCGTCGTCTTGGGTAAAATATTCCGGAGGCAAAATAGTCCCACATTCAGATCTTCGCGACTACTCAGGAGGACGTCGTAAACAAGAGAAAGAAAACTGGCGTTCTACGTATCGGAGCGTGGAATGTCAGATCTCTTAATCGGGCAGGTAGGTTAGAAAATTTAAAAAGGCAAAGTTAAAGTTAAGTGTAGTGGAAATTAGTGAAGTTCGGTGGCAGGAGGAACAAGACTTCTGGTCAGGAGTATACATGGGTATAAATACAAAATCAAATAGGGGTAATACAGGAGTAGGTTTAATAATGAATAAAGAAATAGGAGTGCGAGTAAGCTACTACGAACATCATAGTGAACGCATTATTGTAGCCAAGATAGACACGAAACCCACGCCTACCATTATACGCCAACTAGCTCCGCAGATGACGAAGAGATTGATGAAATGTATGATAAGATAAAATATATTATTCAGATAGTGAAGAGAGGCCAAAATTTAATAGTCGTCGGGGACTGAAATTCGATAGTAGAAAAAGGAAAAGAAGGAAAGGTAGTAGTTGAACATGGAATGGGGGTAAGGAATGAAAGAAGATGCCGTCTGGCAGATTACTGCACAGAGCATAAATTAATCATAGCTAACACTTGGCTCAAGAATCATGAAAGAAGACTGTATACGTGGAAGAGGCCTGGGGACACTGCAGGGTTTCGTACACATTACATAATGGTAAGACAGAGATTTAGGAACCAGGTTTTACATTGTAAGACATTTCCAGGGACAGCTATATACTCTGGCTCCAAGCTATTGGTTATGATCTGTAGATTAAAACTGAAGAAATTGCAAAAAGGTGGGAATTTAAGGAGATGTGACCTGGATAAATTGAAAGAACCAGAGGTTGTAGAGACTTTCAGTGACAGCATTAGGGAACGATTGACAAGAACCTGGGGAAAGAAATACAGTAGAAGAAGAATGACTAGCTTTGAGAGATGATGGGAGGATAAAGTAGGTAAAAAGACAAGGGATAGTAGAAATCCTTGGGTAACAGAAGTAATACTGAATTTAATTGATGAAAGGAGAAAATACAAAAATGCAGTAAATTTATTACAAACCTCTCTAAAATGAGATCAACGGGAAGTGCAAAATGATTAAGCAGCGCTTGGTAGAGGATAAATGTAATGATGTAGAGGCGTACTAGGGTAAGATAGATACTGCCAACAGGAAAATTAAAGAGACCTTTGGAGAAAAGAGAGCCACTTGTATGAATTTCAAGAGTTCAGATGGAAAACCAGTTCTAAGCAAAGAAGGGAAAGCAGAAAGGTTGAAGGAGTATACAGCGGCGGTTTATACAAGGGTGATGTACTTGAGGACAATATTATGGAAATGGGAGAGGGCACAGATGAAGATGAAATCGGCGACATGATACTGCATGAAGAGTTTGACAGAGCACTGCAAATCCCAAGTCGAAACAAGGCCTCAGGAGTAGACAACATTCCATCAGAACTACTGAGAGCCTTGAGAGAACAAGCCCTGACAAAGATCTACCATCTTGTAAGTTGTATGAGACAGGCGAAGTACCCTTCAAGAAGAATATAATAATTCCAATCCCCAAGAATGCAGGTGTTGACAGGTGTGAATATTAGCGAACTATCAGTTTAATAAGTCATGGTGGCAAAATACTAACACCAACTCTTTACAGAGGGATGGTAAAACTGGTAAAAGCCAACATCAGGGAAAATCAGTTTCTTATCTCAGAAGATAAACTAAGGAAAGACAAAACTACTTTTGTAGCATTTGTAGACCTAGAGAAAGTATTGACAATGTTGACTTAAATACTCTCTTTCAAATTCTGAAGGTGGCAGGGGTTGGAGAAAAGAGAACCACTAATTCTATGCAAAGAACGGAGAGGCTATTTACAATTTCTACAGAAATCAGATGGCATTTGTAAGAGTTGAGGGGCATGAAAGGGAAGCAGTGGGTGGGGTAGGGGGTGAGACAGGGTTGTAGCCTATCCCCGATGTTATTCAATCTGTATATTGAGCAAACAGTAAAGCAAGCAAAAGAAGAAATCAAGGCGCCGCTATTATGTCAGTGCTGAAGTGTTTCTTCCTTCATTCCGCCTGTAGTTCCGCGAGTATGACGAATCTGAGAACTTTGGCGCTGTGTTCGCTTCATACCCGTATACTCGTTCTCTGGCACTGAAGAATGCCGGAATGTGAGGCTAGTCGTGGCTTATTGGTAGCGCTAAAGATGAGTGCAAAATCTTGCTACTGCAAAGTAGCACTGGCAAAGCGAAAAGACATATTGCCAGGCTGGGCTTTAACGAATCTGTGTCTTGTAAGACTGTGGAGGCTGTGAGGCGATAGTTAATTGATGCGAAGTACACAATAGCAAATGTTTCCCTTTGAAGGAGGAATGATATCAGGAATAAGTTTCACGCTATAATACACGTTTCATACGAAAAGCATTCAAACCATGTCGAGTCCAAACGAAATGGTTCTTTTCCTGTTTATTCCTCCTCCACCGTGTGTGCTGCGTCAAACGAAAACTGGATACAGAGCAACGTCATTGGTACATCCCTGTGCCAAAAAAGCATGTTGTTTCTGCACTCACTGGGTCATGTCTGTTTCCATTTGTAGGCTAACAGCAAGATGTGGAGCATGTAATTATTTTAATAATTAATCGCCATTTCCAGACTGCAATTCATCCTCATATGATATTTCCTGATAGTGTTGTTACAGACTCGGTAGCGCCTCGTAAGGGTGTATATGTCAACGTAGAAGTTATAGATTTTCTGAGCAGATATTCAAAATTAAAATAAATTTAAAGCAGTCTTCGAAAAAGATTTATTTATGTAAATGTATGTAGAAACAGAACAATGTTCACTACAAAACTATGAGTCGATGTATTGTTATATAACTTGCTTCGTGATTTAGAAATGTCAGACATTTGGCGGCATTTGAAATTGTTCTTTAGTATGGCTACAAAGCCAAAATCACACCTGTGTGAAATAAATGAATAGTAATTTATAGTTTAATAGTGAAAATTTTTTTCAGGAATGTTGGATATGTAGGGGGAATGCCGCGAGTCCACTACTGTTCTTACGAACTCACGGGCACACGGGGTCGGCGAGTTCGGAGATGACATCACGGGACGCAATGGCTAGTTCAAAGCCAGTGTATAGAGTTAATTTCTGATCTCTAGTAAATACCAGGCTGAACACGACGTTTCGCCTCACATATACGATGGGCGATCGCTTTGAAAAGCTGGGTCATATTTGACAATGTTTTTATATTAGACGCCGACAGAACGAGAATACGCATTCCTACCAGGGCGGAATCTAGCAGCATTTTTAAAATGCCTTAGCGAATGGAGGCCCAAACACAGTAGTGGCCCATATAAGGGTATGGTTGACTGTCCGCGAAACTGAGAAGCATCATTCCAATTCCGACCCGGCACGGTTTCGTAAAGGGCACGGGAAAAGAAGAAAACGATAAAAAAAATGAAGATTCGAGTATAACGTCACTTTAACATCGAGGTCATTAGAAACTGAACTCAAGCTAGGAATGTTTCGGGAAATCGAAAGGATGTAAGCCGCCCCATTAAAAGAAATCATACTGGCATTTGCCTGAAGCGATTTTGGAAATTCATGGAAAACCAACATCTGCATCGCTAGACATGTATTTGCACCGTCTTCTTCCCGAATGTGAGTCACTTGTGCTAACCAGTGCGCCACCTCACACAGTGAAACGACAAAAAGGTCCAAACACCCCGTTTCACGGAGCATATTCTAAATAAACTGTATCAGTTTAGAATATGAAGAAAGAATGAACGTAATGAATCTTTGAAATGAACATAAACAGTGCTGGCCGCAAGAAACCTTTATTTTTCTGGCTATCGGTTTCGATCAGCGGTGCATGAAATCAGGCGAAATCTCTCGGTAGATACCCATATTCTAGGAAGACACTATTTTTGGGGTATTTTTAGTCTTCACTGTGTGATCAGACCTGAGAAGGGCGACGTGACGCTGTCTACTGGCGTACAAGAGACACCGGCCAACATATCTGTGCAAAACTCCATCTTCGCGGCCGATCTTTCCTTATTTTCCCAATAGGCCTCGTATTTTAAAATATTAATTTTTTATTCTGAATTTCTGTTGTTCCATTGTGGACGTGGGACAGCGGGTGGTCAAATATTTACAAAGGAAAATCGTCAAAGAGTCGTACCCTTTTGAAAAGCTATTTTATTTTAACAACCAATTTCAGCGTTTCAAAATATACATGAAATGCATTGGGGTCTGAGGACGGTATATTTAAATGCCGAAACTGATTGTTAAAATAAAATAAAATAACTTATCAAAACGTACGGCTGTTTGGCGATTTTCCTAGGAAAAAAAGTCCATTATAAGTCCGTTGTTTTAAATCGATGGAGATCACATAAATAAGTTTACACTACATTAATCAAAAATTATGTGATCTCATTTGCTGAGAAAGATCCCTCATTGAACGATCACACAAAATTATATGCACAGCTTTTCGATGCTCCTGGTTGACAGGTAACACATCATACGTTAATGTGCTGCTGGTAGCGTGATTAGCAGAGTCGAATGTGAGCCACCATTGGTACATGCCGCTAGGTTGGAGGTTCCAGCGTGTGCCACCAACGGTACACACTGGCGTCAACGTATTAAGCAGTAAAGAAAGAGAAACTCACAGATATATACCCATTCTGGAGTTTCACTGTCAGTAGAATTGTTTCCGAAACAAGGAAACCTCCAATGCTTCTCGCAGGGAAATGATTGCTCTTTGCGGTATGAAGAACTAGTTGAAAACCTTCGACTAAAAAATCATCTTCATCAGTGCATACTTACTCATCAACCTATGAGAGCATATTACATGTGTGTCAAACGAATCAAGAGGAACATAAGAAGTACGTTACCACAAACCAAGAGAGCATTCCTGGCCAGAAGAAGTCAGCTAGTATCAAACATTGGTAGTGATTTGACGAAGAAATTTCTAATAATATACGTTTGGATCATAGCACTGTATGCAGATGAATGCTGGACTGTGGAAAAACCGGCAAATTAGAGGAGCTAAGCGCTCGAGGCGTTATGCTGTTGAAGGATATTTAAAATTACGTGAACTAATAAGAAATTGGGAGATTCTCTGATCTGACGAGGAGCGGAATAATTGGAAGACGTTGACAAAATCAAGTGACAGGATGTTAGGACACGTATTAAGACATCAAGGAATAACTTACATGATACTAGAGTGAGCTGTAGAGAGGGAAACCAGTAGGGGAAGACAGAGATTGGATTATGTCCTTCAAATAGCTGAGGACGTTTCATTGTATGGGACTGACGAAATATGATTGGTGTGATGTAAACAGTAATGCCTTCGTAGCCGTGAAACATCATGATATCAGTTTGCGTGTTTAAGCAACGCAAATATGGAAGAATTACGACGGTTGATCCATTGGTCTCACCGACATGAGTTCTGTGAGTGGTATACGCACTATCTGTTGATTTTCCTCCTTTTAAAAGCTAAAAATATTATTATTAAAGCTTACAGCTACAAAAATCACGAAAGAATTGAATTACGGCTAAGCTTTACGTGATATGAATAAGAAACAAATCACTGCTTTTCTGCATATCATAAAAGGAATCATCCGACATATTCCTGTAGTGATTTAGGGAGACAAATATAAACCAAATACGAGATGGCTTGATGGATATTTAAACTGCTCTGCGTCTGAGTGTGAGAAAGTTAACCAATATGCCATACAGTTCTCTGAAAAGAAAAGTTACGTTTTGTTTGTTACCAAAATATACTTCGTATATCAGCTTTATTCTCCTTATCTTGTTAAGGTCTCTCCCAAACATAAATGTCTCCACAAACTTTTTATGACTATTTGTTTTGGGTGTTGGTAGAAGTCAAAATCCATATTAAATCTCATCTCTAGCTCGTCTTGGCGTATTTAAGCGTTCGGACACAATACTGCTCTTTCTTCCTTTTATTAACCCTAATACTTGGAATAGTGATAGTACATCGTAATAAACAGGCTTAGAAGAAAATGAATTCATCATAAACAACATGGTGTTTTTCAGGTGGAAATGATGCTGAAGTAATTAGTCAGCAGCCACCAGAACCTCAGCGAGGAACTGTCGCCGATTTCATTAAGTCGCGGGCTGACGCCGTTTCTCGTAAGTATGTTTTTTATATGTGAATGAGTTATATTAAGGAAGCATCTTCTTGAAACTATCCTATAGGTAAATACACTGTATCGACGAAATCAAACTAGTGAATTCAAAGACAACAGCGTAGATGTCTTACTTTTGCGAACGTGGTGGTACCAATGAGCTTCTAGCAAAAACCACAATACTATAAAAACATTTTACAAACTGTCAAGTAAGTATTTACCTTTGATGCCCATAATTGCAGTGCTGTTCTAGTATTATATTAATCTGGGAGTCAGTGAGAAACTTTCCCGCTTTTAAAATAATAATAATAATAATAATAATAATAATACTTTGAATAAGCGTAGCCGTTGCGACGAGGGTAGTTGTGGGGAATAAAGAGAAAACATCTTTACAGATGAACCGACGATGTGAAATAATGCTCATGAAGTTACGATACATCCCTTTATAGACATTCCTATGTGTCTAAAAATGTGTTTTGCATTCCAGCGCAAAATCAGTATTCAATGTCAGAAGACTGTTAAAAATCATTTCTAATGATACCTCATTCAGCCCTGTACGATTAATATGTATTGAAAAAAAGGGGTGTTGATTTGAGAAATAATATATATATATATATTATTTCTAGAAGCGCATGTCGGGTGTTTCAAGCGTCAACTTCGCGTCTTAATATCTCGGGATGTAATGGGAATATACATACAACGCCATTGTGTATGTGCTTTGTCATGCTATCGATTGCTAAAGAAAAAATATAGGAGGTCCATTTAAAGAAACGTAAGTTTGTGTTAAAAAACAATTATGCTTTCGTTTTAGAATGTTTCCAAATATGTACATTCATGGGCCCCAGCCCTACATTAATACCGGTGAAAGTCGTTTTCCAATAGCTGTTATTGTTCCAGAGATATTTTGGGTGGACGAGATAGCTGGGACACCCTATATACACTCCTGGAAATGGAAACAAGAACACATTGACACCAGTGTGTCAGACCCACCATACTTGCTCCGGACACTGCGAGAGGGCTGTACAAGCAATTATCACACGCACGGCACAGCGGACACACCAGGAACCGCGGCGTTGCCCGTCGAATGGCGCTAGCTGCGCAGCATTTGTGCACCGCCGCCGTCAGTGTCAGCCAGTTTGCCGTGGCATACGGAGCTCCATCGCAGTCTTTAACACTGGTAGCATGCCGCGACAGCGTGGACGTGAACCGTATGTGCAGTTGACGGACTTTGAGCGAGGGCGTATAGTGGGCATGCGGGAGGCCGCATTGCTCAACACGTGCGGCGTGAGGTCTCCACAGTACATCGATGTTGTCGCCAGTGGTCGGCGGAAGGTGCACGTGCCCGTCGACCTGAGACCGGACCGCAGCGACGCACGGATGCACGCCAAGACCGTAGGATCCTACGCAGTGCCGTAGGGGACCGCACCGCCACTTCCCAGCAAATTAGGGACACTGTTGCTCCTGGGGTATCGGCGAGGACCATTCGCAACCGTCTCCATGAAGCTGGGCTACGGTCCCGCACACCGTTAGGCCGTCTTCCGCTCACGCCCCAACATCGTGCAGCCCGCCTCCAGTGGTGTCGCGACAGGCGTGAATGGAGGGACGAATGGAGACGTGTCGTCTTCAGCGATGAGAGTCGCTTCTGCCTTGGTGCCAATGATGGTCGTATGCGTGTTTGGCGCCGTGCAGGTGAGCGCCACAATCAGGACTGCATACGACCAAGGCACACAGGGCCAACACCCGGCATCATGGTGTGGGGAGCGACCTCCTACACTGGCTGTACACCACTGGTGATCGTCGAGGGGACACTGAATAGTGCACGGTACATCCAAACCGTCATCGAACCCATCGTTCTACCCTTCCTAGACCGGCAAGGGAACTTGCTGTTCCAACAGGACAATGCACGACCGCATGTATCCCGTGCCACCCAACGTGCTCTAGAAGGGATCTGTCCCCCACTGAGCATGTTTGGGACTGGATGAAGCGTCGTCTCACGCGGTCTGCACGTTCAGCACGAACGCTGGTCCAACTGAGGCGCCAGGTGGAAATGGCATGGCAAGCCGTTCCACAGGACTACATCCAGCATCTCTACGATCTTCTCCATGGGAGAATAGCAGCCTGCATTGCTGCGAAAGGTGGATATACACTGTACTAGTGCTGACATTGTGCATGCTCTGTTGCCTGTGTCTATGTACCTGTGGTTCTGTCAGTGTGATCATGTGATGTATCTGACCCCAGGAATGTGTCAATAAAGTTTCCCCTTCCTGGGACAATGAATTCACGGTGTTCTTATTTCAATTTCCAGGAGTGTATATATATATATATATATATATATATGTGTGTGTGGAAGTGTGATTACGCATGTCAATCACATCGCGATTACGGGCAGCATGGGGTTCACGCCTGAGCCTCAGGACGTGCGCTAGCAGCGCATGTCGGGTGTTTCAAGCGTCAACTTCGCGTCTTAATATCTCGGGATGTAATGGGAATATTGCGATGCAATCAATGCCATTGTGTATGTGCTTTGTCATGCTATGGATTGCTGAAGAAAAAATATAGGAGGTCCATTTAAAGAAACGTAAGTTTGTGTTAAAAAACAAATATGCTTTCGTTTTAGAATGTCTCCAAATATGTACATTCATGGGCCCCAGCCCTACATTAATACCGGTGAAAGTCGTTTTCCAATAGCTGTTATTGTTCCAGAGATATTTTGGGTAGATAAGATAGCTGGGACAGTTCTGCTTCTTCAACTGCTACAGGCTCCATAGAGATTACTGTGACTTGTACAAGGCATTGCATACTTAGTGTTACCTTTCATGTATAGTTTAGAACTAATTGCACATGGAACCACTGAGTGTGTAAAGTTATCATGACACTAAATCTAGAGTCCACCATGTACAACTAAATAATCATGCCTCGTAAGCCCTCTTAGTTCCACTCTTCTTGCTCAAACCCTACCGCGCATAGCTAGTCCCAAACAGAATTATAAGAGTGCTGTCGATTTAATGATGCGCAGCACGAAAATATGGAGTATATTTCATGGAATAGTTACCTCTGAGAATTCTAAGGCAGATGTCATCTTCGCTTTGGTTTTCCTTCTTGGGGATGACACTGCATGACTCCTCTATGCAGTTGTGGCTACCTACACCCTTCTCTCAACATCATTTACACTCCAGTCCACACTCACACCCACCGCGCAGAACTCCTGCTTAACATATACAAGACCACTTCGTCCAGAGTGGTATAACTGTCGTAGTCACAGACAGACATATCAGTACCGAAACTGGCGGAACAGAGGTTAAGAAACATTGATATAATAGCCTACCTATCGAGTTTTAGGTTTTTCGTGTTTACTTTAAATCGCTAACGATGAAATTCGATTTAGTTTCTTTCGAAACAGCGTGGCAATATCCTTCGCTGTCCTTGCCCAATTCGATATTAAATTCCATCTCTAACGATCCCATTCTCGACTCTGTGATAATTAAAACCTGATCATAATACTTTCATCTAGGTCAGTACCTAGTGATCTAGCCCTCAGAAACTCAGTGATATTCCTCACCCCGCGTTCTTCCTCTAGAACAGGTCGTCCGACGCTGTATCCAGTCACATACCAATCAAATCTATCAATATCATCCACCCCAACAGCTGTACGCATCATCTGACGTTCTTGTAAACTGATAATTACTTCTTTGCCACAGGTGACTCGCCAATCAAATTGCCACACCAAAAAAACAATGACACATAAATCTCTGTACCGCAGGAAAATGTTGGGACTGATGTGAAAACTGCGCCATACAAAGTGCCTGACACAGTGTACATAAGCTCTTTTAAGCACAAGAAACCATACCACTGCGCTCCAGTGCGTGTTCTCTCGTACCCTCTGTGTACTAACTGTCAATCTTAACAAAGCGAACTTCGATACTTTCTTATTTCCTAATGATACAAACTGACTTTAGATCACAAAACTGAATAAGTACTATAAAAATTAATAAAAATAAGAATTAAAAAGAAATGCATCAGAATCGTTCCTTGACCACAATCATTGCAAACTGGAGCCTTCTTAGTAAAACGTCACTGTCCTCAAAACACGAACGTCTGTGAAGTTTATTTTGCTAAACCGTGTAACGCTTCTAGAATCCCGATTTTTCTGAATCTCACAAAACCTACCAGCGAAATTTTCTCCAACCAATCTAGCAGCTCATCTTCAGTGTTCAGCTAGATTTCCGAATTTGCCCTCGCCCAACACACCCATACATCCACAAAGAATCTAGCCGGCTCATGTATCCCCGTGTTAATCATATGTGTATTCTCGCTACATCTATGTTGATTAGGAATTCCTGCGCCCCACCCATCTCCTGTTACAACAGCTCTGTGTTTGTCTACTTTAAAGAAGCCTACAAGTATTTGTGGTATGTCCGTCTAAAGCTCCAGCCTAAGGCACTTAGTAATCATGTCCGTCTTTTTCAATTCCTTTTTCCAGTCCCCATCGTAGGTCAGAATTAAAAGTACCATCGGAACTGTACCGTCGAAAATCAGGTCCGATAACATACCCAAAACATCTCCTTCCATCTGTCTTCTCCTGTTCAGTTAGGACGTCACATTCCTAATCATATTCTGCACAATTTCCAATAATCACTCCTGCTACATCACACCTATTTCATGCCTTGTTGCAACTAGTCCTTCTTTAAATCAAAATTTTGCTAAAATATAGACCATAATTCTAGTCGTTGCAGAGACACTACTTAATTCTTACAACCACCTAGCCAACTACTACATTGAGAACTTGGAGTAAAACTTGATTATGAGCTAGTATGCAACCTCCTCTCCACCCCCGCGATCTACTAAGCAGTCAACATTAATAGGCTACAGCCAATGAAGCTGGTGATTGTACCTCTCAGATATCATCTACTTTTTTTAGACACCTGCCCCTTTCGTTCGCATTTCTGCATACCTGAAATTCCATCACCCACTCATACTGTACATTTACAAATCTAAGATTTAAACCAGATGTCCCACTTTTTCATTTCTAATTCTCACCCAGCTCTGCTCAGTGGCAACTTGTACCTTACTCACTTCACATCGTATCCCAACACAACTTCGACAAAGACCATCTTTCTTAACCCGAACTACATCCTGATATCTATACTGACTATAAAATCTCATGTTCCATCTCTCATATAACCTCCTTCCTTTCCCTCTCCTCCTCCTTTTCTTAAAATATGAAAGGACTGCGTCCTTAACTTTACTATTATTGACCCTTTAACTGCTAGCTACGACCTAACATACCAGCACACAATCGTCGTGCCTCCAGTACTATATACATGCAGGGTGATTCAGTTGTCCCAACCTCTGGGTTTTATGTAACCTGCAATGCGGTCAAAAACCGCATTTGAGATTTTCATATTCTCTCGCTCACTACGTGCAAACTGTTAGTTCTACATAAAAAATTAACAGGGTCGTCTTGCAAGAAATTTAATGAAGCTAAATGTTGTACTGGCGTGTTTTTTGTCTGGTTTTTGAGCCATTAAAAAAACGCATTTTAAGGTCACTTTTGTACATTTTCCTCGAATAATTCTAAAACTACAGGCTCTGGTAGCTGAGGTGTACAATCACCAGCTTCATCGGCTGTAACATATTGATGGTGAATGGTTAGTGGGTTTTGCGGGTGGACTAACTCATAATCTAGTTTCAGTCCAAGTGTATGACCGTTGTAGTTAGGTGGTAGCAAAAAATTAAATATTGTCTCTAGGACGACCATAACTATAGCCTAGATTTTGGATAAGTTTGATTTAAAGAAACACTAGTTGCAACAAGAATTTTTTTTACTAATGATTTGTACATATCGTACGAGAGGAGAAGAAGATCTTGGCCGTGGTATCTAAAAGTGTTGCGGGTTGTAAAAAACCCCTGGGTAGGGGCAGCTGAATCACGCTGTGTATGAAACGGGAGCTGGGAGTACCAGGAGTGCTGACGTTGGATATATCCGTTCCGAGGTTTTCAAAGTAAGCGTGATAACACGTCATTGCTTACAGTGCGCTGGGCAGTTTAAAGGGTTACTAGTTGTTCCTTGATGTGACTCAGATTGCAGAAGTGGCGGTTTGTTGACCTCGTGGCTTGCTTAGCATTGTTTCATTGTATTTGAAAATGTTTATATCCATGCTGTCAGACGAATAAAGAGAACGTATTCTCACGGGAAATGTTAGTGAGAATGAGGTTTCTCTTCCTTCGTCTCAAATTGAGAATACTGTGCCTCCGGTTTCTCATCTTTTAAATTTCCGGGACTGGAAATTCTTGCATACCTTCCACTTCCAGAAGTACAACTGACAGAAATAATGAAGATAAAGATGATGTTCCCGCATTGTGTGCTGAATTACAAGTTAATGGATGCATTGGACAATTGCAACGCGCTACTTTACTCACTAAAATGATACAAATAGCTCTATTTTCACTGCTTAGACATGTCAGTGCTAGATTCCCACGTTGTTTACAAGATCATACGCGAAAGAATACTTTATTCCCTGAATTTCGTGTCAGCTTCATTGTGAAATCTTAGAAAAGAGACCACCAAGAAATGAAAGCATACGGAGTTCGTCGATTAGACATGGAAAATCCACTGTTGCTTCGAAAAAGGAACTTCCTAAGCGTTACTGAATCGTCAGTAAAACACAAGACGCATAAGAATATGCGTCAAATGCAGCGAGATGGAGAAAGGAAAGGAATCTGTGTGACTGCTATGAACACTGTGGAGGGGAGCTGTGTGTTTGGCCTTTTTTCGAAATACACTGACCCAAAAAAGTCGCAACACCAAAACATTATTAATGTAGGGTATTGAAATTTCTGGAATACATTTGTCTAAGGAACACATTTCCGTGATTTATATTGTAAGATCACAGGTTAATGTAAGCCCGAGATAAGCCACTGTAAATGTGAACTTCTGATACTGTAATAACCGTTATAACAGTCAGAATGTTGAATGCAAGCATATAAAATTCATGCATTTAGCTGTACAGGCGCCGGATGTCAGTTTGTAGAATGCAGCTCCATGGTGTTGCACCTGGTCGGTCAATACAGGGACGGTTAATGCTGTTTATGGATGACAATGAAGGTGACGCACTTTGATGTCCCTTATGCGCTGTATTGGACACTAGTCTCGTGATGGAGTACGCTAAGACAAGATGTCGTCACTCCGCATAGCATATTGGTTTACGACAGTGGTATGCAGGCAAGCGTTATCCTGTTGGAAAACATCCCCTGGAATTCTATTCTGAATGGCAGCACAATAGGTCGAATCATCAGACTGACAAACAGTTTTGCATCACCAGACCACAATTCCATGTATAGGTTCAGTGCGTCTGGTACGCAGACAGGTTGGTTACAGGCCCCCGATTCTGCTATTTCTAACCAAGACATGGCCATCACGTGCACGGAGCGTTATTCGCTCTGAAAACATCGAGGAGTACGGACGCATAGCACTGGGTCTCGCTGGGCGTTGGCTTCCTACGTTCACTGTGTGTTAACGTGCCTCAGCAATGCCTCTGCGACGTCTAGGTTACCGTCATCGCTGGCGGCGCAGTGTACCTGTGTATCGGAGCTTAAAAGCAATTGATATTGACTTGGCTGGACAATTTAATAAACAGCAATTAATTTGGAGGTCCAATGTGTTTCGTGGACTGTGTCTGAACTTCACTTGTGATGTGCAAGCAGTGTTTGGATACAGTACATGGCTGTCACTGGCTGTTGTTTGGGCCAATCATGCAGATTATGGTGGCCTTGAAGCATTTCCAGATGCCAATATTATTACATGTAAGACTTGGAGTATTGCTGAGACTACATGACTTATGGCTAAACAGCCTTATGGCACTCTTGTTCCTAGTATGCCTTTTGTTTTGTCTACCAGAAGAAAGAAGAAGTTGAATGCAGAAATCACAAAAGACCTTCACCCGGCCCTCCAATTAGCTCTCTAATGACACTACTGAAGTAGCAAACGGCGGTGTCTTGGGGTCAGTGGAATACACGCTACAGGAGGTCTGGCTCGGAGCAGGCATTGAAGCAGCAGATTTGTAACATTCGCTGTGTCACTGTGGTGACAACTGTTGCTCAGATTGCTGTTGCAGGTGCAGTACGACGTACCAGAACCATACGCCACACACGATGGTCTGCTCTCTCAGTAGTATCCGCGGGTGCCCGGAGCCCAGTGTTCTTGCTATCGTATACTCTGCTGACCACCGCTGGCAGGAATCATGTACAGTGGCTACATTCTTGCCAAGTGTTTCTGCAGTATGTAGCAGGAACATCCAGCTCCTCGTAGCACTATTACACGATCTCGTTCAATCTCAGTGAAGTGTTGATAATGGCGTCTTCGTCGCCATAAAGGCATTCTAGACTAACATCAACTCCTAACGGCCAATCTCTGAGGTAACTAACACTCACGACCGTAACACCGTGTATTTAAAGCAAACCAGATTTGCAGCCTCATAGTGGCGCTTCTAGTGCCACCCTTAATCGACTGGCGCGAAATTGGAATAGACGTCGTCTTTCAGATGTAGAACACACCTGCCAACTTTCGTCTGGGTCGCACAGCTCCTTCTTTGGTGCTGCGATTTTTTCCCGTCGGTGTATATCACACAAGAATAAAATTTCCGATTTGTGCTTCTTTGTAATGTTATCTAGCTTTCAGAATCTTCTAAAATGAAGAATATCCAAACTAGACTTAATTTTTTAAACAGGTAGGTGAGAATGAATGCTGAGGAGTCAGTGATGATAACTCAGCGTAGCAGACACCGGAGTACTCAGCGCGTATCGTACCCACAACGGCCGGGAGTGCGGCACGGAGCGGCTCAGCGGCACACGAATGTGCGGAGTGAAGCACACTGTGACAACGCACTCCTCTCTGAAAGGGTTAAGCCATCCCTAAAAAACTTGTCTTCATTCACTCACCTTCAATCGCAGGAAGCTCATAAGCGTAATAACTTACCTCGGACAACATATGTTCTCAGCATGTCGAACATTCCTTCCTTTAATAGCTCCATGCCCCTACTATACTTACCACATACCAATACACTTTGCAGATTTTTCAATAGGTTTTTTCTTCCAACATCAACACCACCCACCATCTAAAAATATTTCAAACCGTTAGATCTCTTTCCAATAATCTTCCACTACTGGCCATTAAAATTGCTACACCAAGAAGAAATGCAGATGATAAACGGGTATTCACTGGACAAATATATTATACTAGAACTGACATGTGATTACATTTTCACGCAATTTGGGCGCATAGATCCTGAATAGTCAGTCTTGCAAACGTCCCCATCTGTTTACCCAGGGATCGAGACGTGGCTGCACGATCCGTTACATCCATGCGGATAAGATGCCTGTCATCTCGACTGCTAGTGATACGAGGCCGTTGGGATCCAGCACGGCGTTCCGTATTACCCTCCTGAACCCACCGATTCCATATTCTGCTAACAGTCATTGGATCTTGACTAACGCGAGCAGCAATGTCGCGATACGATAAACCGCAATCGCGATAGGCTAAAATCCGACCTTTATCAAAGTCGGAAACGTGATGGTACGCATTTCTCCTCCTTACACGAGGCATCACAACAACGTTTCACCAGGCAACGCCGGTCAACTGCTGTTTGTTATGAGAAATCGGGTGGAACCTTTCCTCATGACAGCACATTGTAGGTGTGTCCACCGGCGCCAACCTTCTGTGAATGCTCTGAAAAGCAAATCATTTGCCTATCACAGCATCTTCCTCGTGTCGGTTAAATTTCACGTCTATAGCAAGTCATCTTCGTGGTGTAGCAATTTTAATAGCCAGTTGTGTATTTTAAAACATTTATCGCCATTTTTCAAAATTCTTTGTCCTGCTGAAGAGCAGTATATTTAACACCCATTAGCATTCAGGCGTGCAGTCGCGCGAACTCAATTTATTCAACTGCCATTTTGATAACGTGTTCAATACTGGATCTATTCTAACAAATTGCATTCCCTTTCCTCCAGCTACCAACAACCAAGAAGATACCGAAGCACAACCTGATCCGAGAAAGAGGAAGAAACGGACAGTTTGCCTCAAGTGTCTGTTGGGGAAGAAACTTGGTGGCTTCGGGGGAGGAGGTGGCGGTTGCGGTGGTGGCGGCTGCGGAGGCGGCGGGGGTGGTTTTGTCCCGGTCCCCGTGGCCGTACCTGTTCCCGTCTATTCTGGGGGCGGCGGCGGCGGCTGCGGCCATCCAGGCTGCGGCGGCGGAGGCGGATATGCGCCCAGCGGGGGCGGCGGCTGTGGATACGGTGGCTGTGGGGGTGGCGGCGGCAGTTACAAGCAGATCACCCAGCCAGTGGAAGTGAAGGTCCCTGTCAAAATCACTGTGGTACCAAGTGGCGGCGGCGGCGGCGGCGGCGGCTGCCCGACCGGAGGCTGTTATCAGCCGCCTCCTCCCCCTCCGCCCCCTCGTTACCCGCCCAGCGGGGGCGGATGTCCGACGGGAGGCTGCTTCCAGCCTGCTCCGCCTCCAGTGCACTACCCGCCCTCTGGCTGCGGAGGTGGCGGCTGCAACCCGCAGCCCCAGGTCTGTTCCACCTGCGGAGGCGGCGGGGGCGGAGGAAGCCACTCGTACAGCCAGGCCTCCAGCCAAGCGTCCAGCTCCAGCTACAGCTCCGGCTGGTAAGTCGTCCATCTGTTACTGGCTTTTATCCACAAACCCTTCCCACTTATAACTATATTTTAATCTACAGTTTCCCACAAGAAATAAGTGGTAGTTTCGCTACAGTCTTATAGAGCATAAAGAAAATCTCATTATAAGTTCAGAGCAAGCTAAGGGAAGTCGAATCGAGAAAAATTTTCTAGACAACCATAGTTCTAAAATGGCATAGTTCTAAAATGCACCGACTTACAGTTACGGACATCAAGGACGAGCGCGTGGCGGTGCGTGCGAGTAAACTAACACGCCACAGCTAGCACCTGATATGCTAAATAGTGCAGTAACTAACTAAACAAGCTGAATACAACGGTTCCTGCTAAACACACAACTCTACGCAAACCTTAAATTCTTATCTGCGGTTGCTTACGCTAGAGGAGAATATTCTGTAATGTTTGCTGGGTACAGCTTAACTGTTACACCAACTACTACCAACTACGCTGAAAATACGGTAATGTGCAACATCCACAGCATACCACAGCAGGAGTTTAATCGGACAAACCTGTTGCCTTAGCGGACAAACTTCCGTTTGCTCATTCTTGATTGGTTGTTGTTTTATCGCAGAACACTTGGAAGTTTCAAGTGGTCTACCAAAATAGAGACTGCCAACAGTCCTCTTCTGGAGTATTGCTGCCGGATATGAGATCCTTACCAGATGGGACTGACAGACGACATACAAAATGTTCAATGAGCGGTACCTCGTTTTGTATTATTGCCTAATAGGGGAGAAGGTGCCAAGAACATGATACACGAGTTAGGCTGGCATTCACTAAATGAAGGCGTTTTTCGTTGCGGATAGAGCTTTTCACGAAATTTCAATCATCTGCTTTCTCTTCCTGATACGAAAATATTTTGTTGATGTCTACATATGTTGGAAGAAACGATAATTGTGATAAAATAAGAGAATCAGAGCCCGCACGTAAAGATTTAAATGTTCGTTTTTCCCTCGTGTTATTGGAGAGTGAAACGGTACCGATATTGCTTCAAGGTGGTTCGATAAACCCTCTGACAAACACTTAAGTGTGAGTTGCAGAGCCGCGCGGGATTAGCTGAGCGGTCTTGGGCGCTGCAGTCATGGACTGTGGGGCTGGTCCCGGCGGAGGTTCGAGTCCTCCCTCGGGCATGGATGTGTGTGTTTGTCCTTAGGATAATTTAGGTTAAGTAGTGTGTAAGCTTAGGGACTGATGACCTTAGCAGTTAAGTCCCATAAGATTTCACACACAGTTGATTTTTGAGTTGTAGAGCAGTCATGTAGGTGCAGATTAAGTTGTAGATATGGCCGTAGTTCCACAAAGATGCGTTACAGTTGTTTGCAATATTTTACTCGATTCGACGTGCCGTCTGGTTTCCAGGCGTTATTATTGTTCTTCTCCACCCTGTGGACGAGACATTTACACCTACGGCGCTTGATATACAAGCCACATACCACAATAATAAAAACTGTACATCATGTCCCGCGAGCCACATAAGTTCATTTTCTTCACAGGTGAGAGTAATGGGAGTGGAAGTCAAGGGAACAATAAAGGCCATCTCCTGCCAAGGAGTACATAAGGCTGGGTTGCACCTTGATTGTTGAATTTCTAAGAGGAAGACACAGAAGTGATAGAAAATTTCCAGCCAGGAATACAAGTCCAAGTTGAACACTTATCAATACCAGATTTCTTGGATGATGGTGTCATTCTGACCGAAAGTAAAGAACGTTATTAGGACGAAATGTTGAATTCACTCTTTGGAACAACCATTCCCTACTCAACAGGGCAAATGGTTCAAATGGCTCTGAGCACTATGGGACTTAACATCTTAGGTCATCAGTCCCCTAGAACGTAGAACTACTTGAACCTAACTTACCTAAGGACATCACACACATCCATGCCCGAAGCAGGATTCGAACCTGCGACCGTAGCAGTCACACGGTTCCACACTGAAGCGCCTAGAACCGCACGGCCACCACTGCCAGCTCAACAGGGCAGGGCAGTGTATTATAGTATTCTCGCTTCCTTTCAGTGAATACTAGTGAGCTCTAAATGAGGTAAAGGGAGACGTGTACGGAATAGTTACTATTGAGCTACCAGTTATAGGAATTTGCTTTCTTCTTCTCACAGAGTCTGTAATTGTAAGTTGAAAAGCCCTATAAAAATAGTAGCGATAAGAAGAGTTTGCTAAGAAGAAGGTTGACAAATAACGATGGCTCGGTAGAATGACAGAAGAATTTTTCAATCAGAAAAGCAGAACCATGCAAGAACAGAGCAGCAATGATGAGATCAAACATAGGAATTTTTTAACAACCACTGACATTTAAAGTCTGCTGTTACCGATCATAATTTTAAAAAAAGTTTCCGAATTAGTAAGTATGGAGCACTTCATTGTGTTGAAATGCGGACTTTTCAGGGAATGGAAAAGGGGAAAGTGAAGGTATGCTCTCTACTAGAAAGATCAGGAGAGAACAGCACATTTATGGACAGAGAACGTATTATGTACAGATATTGTGAATGTAATAGTTGGCCGCGGTGGCCGTGCGGTTCTAGGCGCTGCAGTCCGAAACCGCGGGACTGCTACGGTCGCAGGTTCGAATCCTGCCTCCGGCATGGATGTGTGTGATGTCCATAGGTTAGTTAGGTTTAAGTAGTTCTAGGGGACCGATGACCTAAAATGTTAAGTCCCATAGTGCTCAGAGCCATTTGAACCATTTTCTTGTGAATGTAATAGAAGACACAGCATGAGAACTGCTAGGTTAATAAATCTGAAGAACTTGTCTTCGTGGTATGCTCTAGATATATGCAACGGAACGAAGTCATGAAAAGAGCTAATGAGAAAGGAAAGGTTTCATACTGCAAGGCTGTCGGTGTGTGAGACGAAGAGTTTCGAGAAGCTTTTAGGGATGGATGGAATGTGGTACGTGTAAGAATGATGGATATGAGTACCACAATTTATACCCCGAAATTATGTCTGACCTGTTAGTCTTTTACATGATTAGTTAGTTTATGGATGAAGCTGTTTTCATCAGTCTGAATATAAGGACGCCATTCCCACATTAATGTTTATGCCTTTCTTACAGGGTGACAATTATTGAACTATATGAAAAAAATCGTCGTAACTTCTGAACGATTTGCGTTAGGACGCTCAAACTTCACGGTTGGCCGCGGAGCATGATGGGAATTACTATGCGCATGCACGGTTTGGTTCAGCAATGAAGACCACACTCATTTGTATGGGTTCTTCAATAAGCAAAATCGGAGCATTTTGGGGACAGAGAATGCGCATTTCGCGTTCGAGAAGTCTCTTCGCCTTCAACAAGTGAATGTGTCGTGTGCAATCTCCAGTCACGAATAATCGGAGCGATATTGCTTGGTGGCACGGTGGCTACCGAACGGTACGTGAAGGTTTTGGAAGATGATTTCATCCCCATTATCCAAAGTGACCCTGATTTCGACAAGATGTGGTTCATGCAAGACGGAGCTTAACCCCATCGAAGCGGGAAAGTGTTTGATGTCCTGGAGGAGCAACTTGGGGATCGCATTTTGGTTCTAAGGTAGCCAAAGGCCTCTGGTTCAAGATGGCTCTGAGCGCTATAGGACTTAACATCAGTGGTCATCAGTCCCCTAGAACTTAGAACTACTTAAACCTACCTAACCTAAGGACATCACACTCATCCATGCCAGAGGCAGGATTCGAACCTGCGACCGTAGCAGTCGCGCGGTTCCGGACTGAGCGCCTAGAACCGCTAGACCACCGCAAAGGCCACTGGTATGGGCTCCAGTGGCCGCCATGTTCTCCAGATCCAGGGGTACAGCAGTAACCCCAAAACCATAGCTGAGCTGAAAACAGCCATTCAGGAGATCGTCAACAGTATCGATGTTCCAAGACTTCGGCGGGTCGTGCAGAATTTCGGTATTCGTCTGTGCCACATCATCGCCAACGATGGCAGGCATACCGAACATGTCGTAAGCTAGAACCGAATACCTGTAGTGACGTTTACATGTTGAATAAAATGTGTGGACGCTGTAGTTTGTAACTACTTTACATTTTTTTCATATAGTTCAATAATTGTCACCCTGTATGTAGGTACAAGCATACAGAAAAATGCCTCAGATGGATCACTCGGATCTCCAAGCGATGATTCTCATTCGAAAACGAAGTAAATGCCAACCACTGTCTACGTCATCATACCTTCTTGCTCTTCCTCTTTACAGCAGTAGTCTGCTCAAAGCTGCAACCGCAGCAATTCCTGCCGGGCGGTATAAAAAACGTCGCCTGCCACCAATTAAACTAAACGTGTTATTAGCGATCGTCTTTCGTAACCTGCTGCTTCATCAGCCTCTTTGCGCCAGCATCCTTCTTGACGTTTTCCCTGAAATCCATTTAGTACTGTTGATCTTCACGGCTCGTCGCGTGTAGTCGAGTACGACTGCTTCATAACTTACACATCCGTGTACTACCAGATTAACTTTCTGATTATGAAACTCTTGCCCGTCTTCGCTTTTTAGAACGTGTTGGATTACCTTCAGTTAAGTAGTTAGATTTTTAAATCCCACCCTTTCCAAAAACCGTATCCTGGACAATATTCACTCGAAATATGTCATGACAAACACATACTTGCATCCTGAGCTTCTGTACCGTTAATGCAGAACACTTATTGAAACTTACCTTGTTTTAATGACGTTGAAAAAAACTACGCAAAAAAAATATTGTAGCTATAAATTTATTTCTAAATAAACTAACAGAACAATCACATGGTGAGTGACCCCTTTACGAGTAGTTCCAAAAACTCGACTAACTGTAGAAAACGTAGAAAACGAACAGGAATCTGTTAGGAACAGGTATCTACCGTACCATACTTTTTACCTAAACACATCTCTCACAAGCTGTGTTCCTAACAGCGGGACGTTATTATCAAGGAACTGTGGGGACTTTTGTAGAGATCTGGAACTCTTTGTCTTCTGAGGCAAGGCATTATTCTGCTGGAATAAGGAGTAGTTTCAAGCATCAAGCAACGGGTGGCATTCCGTCGCGAGAGTTTCCCTTGCATGACATAAGTGCTTGCTAAATTTGTAAAGTAAATTGAAGGAAATCGCCTTGACGACACCATTAATAACAATATATTTATGAATATTTTATTGTATTTACACACTGTTAAAGCCAACGTATCACACCTAATACATATGGTTGCTAACAAGACAAAGCTACACTTGGAAAAGAGAATTATTATTAATTGTAGTTTATCAACGAAATACTAACACCTTTTCATGCTGTAAAGTGCATGTGATTGATTAATGTTGTCCTAGCATTGTTATTAATATAGACAAAAAATGTGAACACACATTCCAAAATGTGTTGTGGTCTTTTGATGCAACTCTTGACGCTAATATGTTCTGTACAAGACCGTACATATCTACATAACTACTGCAACCTACATACATTTGAACCTGACTACTGTTTCTAAGCCTTGGTCTCCCTCTACAATTCCTCCCACATTCCTACTTGCAATAAAACGTGACGAAAATGTTTTTGTGAAATTTGGGATGTGTATCATTGCTAAACACAAGAAAAGCAATGTTCAATATACCACGTCTTATTACGGATATTCTCCACCAAAAAAATTATACGTATCTTGTGTAATCCATGGTGCTGCTTCTTGATGCTGACCTAGGTTCGTTTTGATGTTGCTGCATCGCCACTTGGGATTCATGCAATGGATTCAATAAGTTTCAGTACTTCATGTTCACCATACATTTTATTTCGCACACTAGATGTTCGGTGGCGAACTTACAAAGTTTGACTCCATGCTGTTGATACAAAATTCGCTCGAAGACTGGGTTAAGACTGGCTTAAGAGTAACCTAAAACTGACTTATGGCGGCGTACAAATCGCCTCTATTTATATGATTTCAAACAATTACTGTCATTTTTACATATTCACTTTTGCATATTAACAATTAAAGTTTATACATACATCTTCCCAAATTACATAGAAAATTACATGGAATAACAGTGAACAATTTCATACAAAGACAGGAGAGGACCTGTTTCTATTAAGACTATAAATTACATGTTTTATCATTGCAACAATATATATCGTTAATTTGCATATTTTATTTTAATGACTTAAAGCTAAATCACTTTATTATTTTCAGGTGAATAGAGCTATTACTGTTATTGAATGAAAATCCTGGATTCAACTAATTAAATTTTTCTATAAGCAAAATTTTACATTCCTATATGGTCGTAATTACAGTTCTATTAACTAACACCAATGAGAACATAAACATGTTTGGTTCTGACTGAAAAATCGTCGTGACATATTTCTGTTAGGAAAGTAATCAATTTCTGACATAAAAAGCCATAAAAATAGCTGTCTCTCGATGACGTGAAGTATCAGAACTTTAATCGTTAATAACTCCATAATTACAATAGAAAATTTATTCCTACTATGTGCCTGCAGTTCGTATTGTGTGTAAATTACGATGGTACATTAGTTTTTAATCCAATATGTTTCCTTCATGCTATATGCTGGTGAGGCCCAATGTAAAAAATGTCAAAACAACAGTTTAAATTAGTGTAAATTACTAAGTTGCTGCACGAAGAATCTTCAGTTATTCGAATCCAGATACCGAGCGAGGTGGCGCAGTGGTTAGCACACTGGACTCGCATTCGGGAGGACGACGGTTCTATCCCGTCTCCGGCCATCCTGATTTAGGTTTTCCGTGATTTCCCTAAATCGCTTCAGGCAAATGCCGGGATGGATCCTTTGAAAGGGCACGGCCGATTTCCTTCCCCATCCATCCCTCACCCGAGCTTGCGCTCCGTCCTTAATGACCTCGTTGTCGACGGGACGTTAAACACTAATCTCCTCCTCCTCCTCCTCCTCGAATCCAGATAACCAGAAAAGTGTCTTCTTCATTCCATATATTGGTGAGACACAAGGTAGACAAAGTCAAGGCAACAGTTTAAATTGGTGTAAGTTACTAATACTACATATATGCCCTCTTCGGAAGAGTGGAGATGAGACTGGAATAGGATACAGGATTCCAAAAGGGGTTGTGGTGTTATATGCTCTTACTTCCACTACCAAACTGACGATCTCGATGCCTCAGGATGTATCTTGTCCATTGATTCTTACTTTTAGTCAGTCTGTGCCACATATTTAATTTTTCCTCAACTCGATTGAATGCCTCTCATTAGTTACTTGATCTACCCATCTACTTTTCAACATTCTTCTCTAGCAACACATTTCAGGCTCAAGACTCTTCCAGTGTGAACTTATTATCCTTCTTTTTTTCACTACCATACGAGGGTACACCCCATGCAAGTACCTACAAAAACACTTTCTAACGTTTACGTTTGCATTCGGTGTTAACAAATTTCTCTACACCGGAATCGAATTTCTTGCTGTTGCTACTCTGCATTTCATAACTTCTGTACTTCGACAATCGTTAGTCACTTGGCATCAGAAATAGCAAAGGTCACATACTACATTTTACATTTCATGTACTACTATAATTCTGTCAGCATCACCTGATTAAATCTATTTTTTAATTTTGTTGGGTGTTCGTCTAACACCTCTTTTAAAGATATTATCCATTTCGTTCAACTGACCCGGCAAGTTCTTTGCTGTCTCTGATAGAAACTGAATCTTATTGGGAAACTGCGAAGTTTTGTTTTTGTCCCCGAAACCTTCTTCCCTTTTCAAACTTTTACAGGTTCTTCTGTATTTCTTGCTCAAAGTCCAGATTGAATAACATCGGCGAGAGGCTACAATCCTTTTTTACCCCCTTCTCCTTTTCCCTTTCAGGGCCTTCGGCTCTTATACGAGTCTTCTTCTGTAGTGGTCAATCCAAGGATTGGTTTGCAACAGCTACAATGGCAGCTTGTCTCCATTCTGAGCGTCTTTCAGTTTTTCTTTTCATTTCTTTATAGGTGTTACATCTTTCACGATTTGATCCATGTACCTCAGCCGTGGTCTTCCCCTTGGTCTTTTTCCCTTGACATGTCTCTATATGATTGTGTTCAGGAGTCCTTTATGTCTTAATAGATGGCCTGTAAATTGCACTCTTCTTTTAACAATGAAACTCCAGAAGCTTCTCTTCTCACCTGCACTTTCCAGAACCACTTTGTTTGTGACCATGTCGATACATTTTATTTTTAGCATGCGTCTATAGCACCACATTTCAAAAGAATTTAGCTTCTGGTCTTCCTCTGTCCCGAGCGTCCATGTTTCACACCCACAGCATGCCACACTCCACACATATGATTTCAAAAATCTTTTCCTGATTTCAAGGCTGATGCTCTTAGACGTTAAGATGTTTTTCTTCTTGTTAAAGGCAGTCTTTGCGTGAGCAATTCTACTTCTCACTTCTGCCTTGCTCCTTCCAATGCTGGTAATATCACTGCCCAGATAAGTGAATTTATGAACTTGTTCAAGCAGTTAATTGCCTACATGATCTTTTTCGTCACATGCCATTACTTTTGTTTTTGCTTTATTAATTCTCACATTATATTCTTCCCCCATAACTTTATCCATTCTATTCAGTGGGACTACAAGATCTTCTTCACTTTCAGCTAGGAGAGCTATGTCATCGGCATATCTTATCACATCTATTCGTTGACCATGAATTACTACACTTGTCTGTGAATTTTCTCTTACTTTTTTCAGCGCCTCTTCAATGTTTAGGTTAAAGATAACAGGGGTAATACGCAACCTTGTCGGACACCTTTCCGTATCTGCACCTCTTCTTGTTTTGTCCGTCCACAGATAACTGCTGTCTCGTTTTTGTACAGGTTCCATATCATTTTTCTATCTTTATAGTCTATTCCTACTTTTTTGAGTACCTCAAACATCTTACCCCATTTAACAATATCAAGATGTTACGAGTACACGGGCTGAAAAAACTAATACTCCATATTAAAATTTTCCAATTAATTCAAGATCTATTGTTGCAACAGTGTACATTGAGTACATGAAATGATGACATTTACAGATCAATAGCACAAGCGGTTCTGAGCTACCAGGTATCGAACCATGCTCAAACACCCATATTAGAATACAGGATGTCAAATCAAACACCTTTCAGCCGTCTAATTTTCAAACATATTTTATTATCCCACCAGTTTCGGCGATTTACTACTCCATCTTCAGGCCTCTGACCGACGTGCAGGAAGATTCCACCTCGGTTCTGTTCAAAACAGGAAATACGGCGCAGCCTCGTACACATGGCGAACACTGTCGTGGGATACGTTATGCCACGACTTCTCGACCTGTTGACGTATTTTGTAAGAGTTGTTGGTTGACGAGTCGCACGAGTCACTTCTCGTCCCATCATATCCCACACGCACTTCATTGGAGAAAATTCCCAATATTCTACCAGCCAGGGACGTTGCTGCACGTCTTGCAGAGCACGATGAGTTTCATGGGCAGTGGGAGGGGCGTCCCTTCCAAAACACTAAAGGGGAACGAGAGTTGTAGCTTATCGTACCCCAGACCTTAACACCTGGGTTGCGGCCAGTGTGTCTAGTGAATGGGCTTTCACGGTTTGCTAATACCACCCAAGGGTGAATGACGGAAGGTGTGGACCAAAGGGATTTGAGGCACTTCATTCACTGTTTTTTTTTTACAACACACTTCTTTATTAATAACATTGATAATACTTTTAAAAGGAAACAACGCAACAGGCCTTGTAAATCGCCTAACTGCATAAGTGAACTACTAAAAATAGTAGTTAATATGTTTAGAAACACAATAAACTTCAACTCAGACATAGCATTCAGTTGTTTATTAATTAATTAAATGTCTGTTCAAAGCAATTTCCCCATACAATCAACACAACTTGAAACCAGACTTCAATACAGTTCCTTGCTATTAAATGTCTGCATAAGTTAATGGCCATACAGAGTAACCTCTGAACAACAATTCAATTGACCTGAAAAAAAAACACAACCACCTAAACCATGTTTACAGAATTATGGGAAAGAAATGCATATACACGTTCTGTTTAGCAAATGAACCACTTTCGGCCTGAGCCACCAACAACACAAGTCGTTCTCATTACCCACGTAGAGCCACTCCGAGGTACTGGAAGCAAAACATAAGTCTTCCACGTGTACACCAAAGGCACGGTTTCCCAGACTGCAAGCCGTAAGAAACCAGTCAACACGCTCCCGCCACCAAGTACTGGAAGGCGTCGGGCTAGTAAACAACGCCCGCTACGGTGGGCGGGCGCGACTACGTAACTGCTTAGCACAGTGGGTCGGTTCCTCCCGCAGCCTCTGCGAAGACCGATGGCAAAATTAATAAAATTAGTACCACCTGTGACACAAAGGCAAGCAACTCACCAACGTAATAAGGACATAAATTATTTGCATATACAACGTGTCGAAAACAGCTGTCTATCCACAACTTCCAGCACCTCAGAGGACACCACTTAACACAATTAATTCAGAATCATCTAAACATACCGCGCAATCTGCGCAAATCCACATAAACTTCCTGTGCATGAGCAGACTACGCTTAAGATAAGGAGTACTAGCTTAACACACTGTATTCAGAGTCATTTGAACATACCGCGCAATCTGCGCAAATCCACATAAACTTCCTGTGCATGAGCGCACTACGGTTAAAATAAGGAGTATTAACTTAACACAACATACTACTTCTAAATCTCCGGGTGACTGGCCTGGACTCGTGAAATGGATCTACCAACACATTATCATGGCCAATAAGCCGCCTCTCCACTTGCGAGGCACAAATAGGATATGTCCTGCAACACACTGATTAAAATATCTAAAACAGTGTTCGTTACAAGATTAACACTCAATGTCACAGGGAAACATTAATCAGAAACAGACATCGGTTCGTTACAATAAACGCACTAATTACGTGGCTGAAAAACACAACCAAGTCAGTGGCACACAAAAAGGTCAGCAATAGTAAGGCCCTTTATCATTTTCCCATTCAGAGGGGCTTAAAACAATAACACTTAAGCAGAGAAGTATGAATGCATTTGAGCAATTCAGTGACTAACAACAACTAAGTTTTTAAATGCAGAACACAAGTCCTCACAGGATAAACGCGGCCTTACGCAATGGACTCCTAATAGTAAGGTCAAGCGCCCAAAGCACACTGCTCAATAAATACACCACAACACTCAGTAATCGACAGAACGATGGACACTGAAAACAAAATGCTGCTTATATCCAAAGCAACTGTGCTCGCAATGGCATCACATCAGTCACAGAGCCATGGAAACGAGAATGTAGTCACTAGAAGCAAACGGTAAATCCATCATAAACAAGGAAGCAGCCTGTTCCCGACAGCATCAGCGCCTCTACTCACCAAGTCCGCCGCAAACGCCCAAACACAACCAGGTAAGATGGCAAACTTCCCTCTTGCCACCACACACGGCGTCGGCAGACACGGCTTCACGCTGCGCGCACTACTGCCTCTCTCATTGGTTCTGCTCGTCCTCCAAAATCCAACTACTCGACTGTCACAGGTGCCTCGATGACTTCCCCCACTTCTCTCTTTCCTCCGCGATACAGCGATAATGTTATACGCGGTACGTTCGATAGATCAAACCCGAGCCGCCACGGCTCATCTAGAACGAATGTACTCTACGAGACAGCGCTCACCACGTCTACGTCGTATGCTCGAACGACCATAGCTTAAGTGCAGGTAGAATCTGCTTCCATCGCTGAAGACCAACGCGAGCCATTCCATCTTCCAAGTGATCCTCTGACGGTACCAGTCGATCCGTGAACGTCGATGCCGTGGCGTGAGTTTAAGACGGGACAGATACGTGCTTGCCTATAGTCTCACTGCTAATAACTGACTCGCAACAGTTTGTGTTGACACATCTGATCTGACAAGCCCTCTTATCTGTACTGTGGTAGCTGCACGATCCACCCCTATTTCCCTTACTATACAACGATCCTGGCGGGTGTATGTGCTGCGTGGACGTCCAGAACCTCATCTATAGCTGTGATAATATTCATGTGACCCTGATAAGATACTCGAGAGGCCACAGTTTGACCCCTTTCAAACTCGCTCAGTAGGCTGCATGAGGCACGAGTGCGTCTCTGTGGTAAGACTGCCTGCTCATTTCACACGAGCCTTCTGGTTGCGAGCATTCTCTAGTAAAGGTTAGATACAGACGGTGGTCTGATAGCTACGCCACTATGCTATCTGTTGGCTGGCAACGCTGAAACCATTATCAGTACACCTACTGTTCCCCAGATGGCATATTCCATCATCGGATATAATCGTCATCGTCTTTCCAGGAGTACTAATTCTTTTTCCGGCTGTGTAACTGCAGTCCAATTTGTTTACAATTCGTAGGTACTATTCCTACGTACAGAATTTCAAAGAATGTGTACCATTCGATGTTATCAAAAAACTTCTCTAAAAATAAAAATAAATGACATTACAAACTTACAAGAAATATTAAAATAGTGATATGTCGTTATGTAGGATACTTCTTAAACGCATTTCTTGCTGAAGTAAAGCAAATGAACATATCGTATTCAGTACACCGTACATATCCCATATTTGACCAATTCTCCCTCCTCTGGATGTTGATCTGTTCATTTTGAGTAACCAGTTTTGGCACTTGCACAGCACATTCATATCTTTTGGCCAGTAGTGCAAGCGGTTGAACTAATTTTCTCTTGCTTTTAATCTCATCCTTTATCACTTCCATCTTCCTCAGTGTCTGGTTTTCCTATAACGGTGTGTCCTTTTCAGCGTTACTGTGAATCACATTTCCGGCAATATCCAACCTGGATCAATATCAATATATGTGTCTGTTATCATTCTCTTCACGTGCAACGTTGTTTTAGTTAATGCATTATGCAGCGAGGTAAGAAAAGGAAAATAAAGAAAAACTGATGTAGTAACCCTATTTACAACACATCCTAAACTTATGAAAACTAATACATGATATGACAATTATTAAAGTAAACATACAAGTCCTAATAACTAACAAAGTATCGTTGAAACTAAAATAGACTAAAATGGTATCGAATGTCAGCAGCTCATACATGTACGAAATATCACCATAGAGAATCAACATATAAAACATAATACAACTAAGAAAATATGATTTTGAGAAACTAAAATCTTTTTTCACTTGTTTTTCTCTGGTAGAAATGGAATCAGGAATCTACAAACGACTTTACAGCCCCACTTTAGCAGCAAATAAAGATAAATCAACAATACTTCTCTATCATTCATGAAGCCATGATCGTTTGTTCGGAAACCATTTTCTGATAGTTGCTCTTTACACACAGTGGTGATTCTGAAAACAACAAATGATTGACCTAATCGCTTTGCAGATTATATCGAATAAGATACAGTTGGAGTTCATACGAAATACAGCGCAATATGCGAACAAAGAACGGTATCTCCTACAACAGAAATTCTTGTTAAAATATTTGAAGAGTTGAAACGCACGACCTGACTAAGATATTTTCATAAGCAATTTGTTTGTTTGTTTCAGGAGAAAGAAGTAATATTCTGCACCTGGAGAGCTTCACCATGGACGATGCTTCACATCCGGACGACTCTAAAAAGCACTGCCTGTTTTCTGAACAGATACTACTGAACTTAGAGAATCGTTCCAGAAGACTGGAAGTGGACACTGCCAAATTGTTAGTTGATGTAATTCCTCGACAGACCTCCGAACATACATCAAAAAGTGTTCTCAAAGAAACTATTCAGCTATTATACAACATCCGATTAGCAGTGACACTATATTTGATTAGCGTTCTCAATAATAATAAAATATTTTTTGTGTGAGTGACAGGGAGTCAGAGACTAAGACTGTAACCGCACTATCAGTGTTGCCTGCACCTGAGACCTTAATTATGAATTTGTTAATAATCCAAAGTAATCCAGAACGAGATTTTCACTCTGCAGCGGAGTGTGCGCTGATATGAAACTTCCTGGCAGATTAAAACTGTGTGCCCGACCGAGACTCGATACTTGCCCGCGAAAGGCAAAGGTCCCGAGTTCGAGTCTCGGTCGGGCACACAGTTTTAATCTGCCAGGAAGTTTCAATCCAAAGTAAGTTGAAAATTTCATTCTGCTAAGAAAAATAATGTAGCGCATTGTGTATTTAGGAGGTGAAATAGTATAAGAACTGAATAAAAATATTAAAAATGTATAACAAGTAGTATGATTTCGTTAAAAGTTGATAATGTACTAAATTTCCTATCTACTACACAGAGCCTTCAAAGGACGCTTAACATCCGTGAAACGCCTCGTATCTTTGCTTCTTGCATAATTTAATATATAGTTCACTCAGCTGATTAGAAAATGGTGAGCAGGTTATGTTGTTTAGGAACCAGAGAATTCAGTGAATACTGTGCCTCTGCATCAGCTCGCACTATGCCACAATATTGTAAACATAAAAACCGGCAAAAGAGTGGAGTTAACTGCTGTAGCTGCTATTAAGCAAAAAATACAAAAGTTTTCAAAAGTAAAAAGAAATGGGAGGAAGAGGTATAGTACTATTTTGCTTTTTTATGGTAATTACCTCAATTACAAGCATCGAATTAGAAATAGCAAAAAAAAGTAAGTTCGTTTCAAAATCAGAATTGGGCCATTCTTGCCTAGGTATAGTACTCTGCGAAATAGATTATTCTGGAATGAAAATACCTCTTGTGGTGTGCTCTTTTATGGGGGCGACTAACACGTCATCCGGAGGGCGTGCCTTCAATGTTAAGTTGCGGAGTAACGCGGAAAACAGTAAAAAAGGGCTCGGGCTGGGACAGAATCACTGAAATATCTACGAACAGCTTCAAGTTGTGAAGCATAGGATCCGACTAAGCTTCCGAAATTCGTGTGGAATTAGCACAAGTCACTCATGTGACCCTGCATGGCTGACATAAAATTTGTGAATGAAGTGGTGTGCGCGCACCATTCCGTTATATAGAATCAGTGGAGCAAGATAAGTCGAGAGTGATACGTGACAGAATGGCAGGAAATGGCTATCGTGTTTGGACGTGCCCATGACTACATGGGGAATAAAGCTGCCCGTTTTGGACATTTCAATGTGTGCTTTCTAATGTGTCTACATGGAATGCTGCACCCTTCGGAGCCATTTAGCACGGCGTAGGAACAGTGCTCGAAAAAGTTTAATAACTGACCGGGATCAGATAGCACCCAGTCAATGACAATCGATTTGAAATACGACAGGAATTGCAACTGTCAGTGACTGTAGGATCACATCAGCCAGTTTCCAAGAACTGGGTGCAGAGAACATTATGATTCGGATGCCTTGAAAACTACAATCACTCAAAGCGACACAAGAAGCTGCACATCTTCAGTGGACCAAAGAAAACAGAACCTTCATAGTAGCATTTTGGAGACGTGGTCTCATAAACGAACGATTTTGCTTATTTCCAAATGATTCAAATCGTTTAGTGAAGCGACAACTCAATGAGGAGTTTAACCAGCAGTTCACATTACCTTGAACATGGGCCAGAATCTTTATTTCAAGATTATCGGTAACCATGTTTTGCCCTATCTTTTACGAGTACATTTTCATGACGAATCTGCTGCGCACATTCCTCCATTGGAAGATGACAACAGCCGTGTTCGCAGGGATGCAAAGCATACATATTCCTCTCAAAAATCTTGTGATCCCTCTTCCTCGACAGTGAGGGCCATTAACCAATGCTAGAGGTGGTATTACACGATAATAGCATGACACCTGTTGGGGCTGATTGACTTCTTGTCCAGTGTCCATATCTTTTTTTCCCCAAAGAGCTTATTCGATATATAATGAGCGATATTCTATCTCATCTGAAATCCTCGTTATTAGCGTGGTTAATCTGTGACGACTTCTTTGCGTCTCTAGACTAGTTATTGTTCATAGAAGCATGGCTTATGATCCCACTCCCCACAAGAAGTCTGTCCAGCTGTCGATGTGCAAATCTGAGAAGACACTTTTCGTCAGCATTAATCACAGTAATTCTGTACATCGATCGATTCAAACTCCTGCGCTCCTATTCTGTGTAGAGTTTCATCAGGGATGTGTATGAGAACATTCTTGTTATGTTCTTCGGTCCTGACATACTTTTTCTACCGAATGAAGCAGTGGAGGAAATTATTATTTACTTGACCCGTCCATCTCCAAGGAATTGTAATGCGTTGATTCCTAGACACACCTGAGGACAGAAGAGAAATGAGGATTTACTTTAAGACAAACAGGATTCCTGCATGCGGACTTTTAGGGGTCTTCTGCAGTCATTACCACTTGGTGTATGGTTATGAGTTGAGGTCACGAGACTTGTGTGTAGGCATCTTCCAGCTATGGTGATGGTGACCAGGTTGAACTCGATCAGGCGTCTACTAGCAACGAGTCTTGCTTACAGTCCTTACTGATACTCAGAGTTAATCTCGAGAGAATTTTCACCAGAACTCGACATACATTAGACGTGGAAGCAACCGTGCCACACGTCTACGAAACATTCCCTGAGCGTGTCCTTATATCTGGACTCTTTGTCTGCAAAATCAAATTATTTGCTAGAACTTTTCGTTGCTGTCGCGTAACACCCATGCTGAAACACACACCTTCCCAAATTTTTCGTGTCTAAAGGCGTTCATTTTTTTTTTACTTTTGCCTTATAAATGTAAATCTGCGAACTCCAAGTCCTGTTGCGATATAAATCCTTCCAGGTTCCGTCGACTGCCGGTTCTACTGTTTTGTTACCGGCTATATTCATGGACAAGAGCCTTCGAGTTGAGTCACCATTGTCTTTTTAGCCATTACAATAACAAACACGTCACTTGGAGTGTTACTGTCTGGGGAAATATTTCTGTCCCTACATACGTGCCAGGGTTGAGTTCCTTTCATCTCACACATCTGAATTTATAGCTAGTTTCACGTCACAAATAGTGAATTTGGTAGGGTGTGTGGGGATTTTGATCAGATAGCCTATGTAAGCAAGATTCATTTAGTTTCTTATGAATGAGTGCTATTGTTAAACTTTGTATTATGCATACAAATTTAATACAGAAAGTAAAGCGAGTAACCAGCTACTGTTGAGGGCTCCATTTACTAAAAAAGATAACGCAACTACTTGATTCGAACCGAAAGGTTCTCTTCATGCTGCTGGTCACGTTTATCTCATATTTCCTCATGTTCTGACTCAGATGTTGTCTGTTTCCAGGTGAGCTTATATTTATCTGATTGGTGGTGCTCTACAGCAAAGATCTGTATTTAAAAGAAATATTAATTAGGTTTTATTATTAACAGGCTTAGTGAAGAAACAGAACACCTAGAACTGTAAATGAATAACCAGTTTCATTTGTGATATTTTCGTTGGAAACAATGTTATGTTTTCGTGGGGATAATGCCTTTTGATAGAAACCTCCATATTACGCATAACAATAAGTTAGCAAGTGAAGTAAACTAAAGCTATTCTTGTTTGTACACCAGTCCACAGCCTTGATATATTTTTCAAAAAAAAAAAAAAAAAGGGGGCACTGTCTGTTACGGGCTGTACATTTTTCAGTTTATTTTATTTGCTATTGGCCAATTTCTCCTCTGTAATCTATACCAGGCAACATACAAATTATCGCTACGCAACATGCCACAATGGTGTGACACATTAATAATCCATCAGTCCACATGTGGAAGCACACATAAACATTAATAAGATCTGTATCGAATATGAACGGGGAAGTTTATAATAGAGCAGTAATCACCGCTTCTGTAAGGAATCGAACTCCCATGTATAAAACAACTGATTAGTTTACAAATTAGTTAATGTGTTAAATTCATGCCTTTAAGCATGCAAGCAACAAAAAGTTTAAGAAAGGCTTCAAATTATTCTTGAAGTTTGCTGGAAGTCACTAAGTGCTCTCATTATGAAAAACTTTTTTTTTTTTTTTTTTTTTGTCATCAGTCTACTGACTGGTTTGATGCGGCCCGCCACGAATTCCTTTCCTGTGCTAACCTCTTCATCTCAGAGTAGCACTTGCAACCTACGTCCTCAATTATTTGCTTGACGTATTCCAATCTCTGTCTTCCTCTACAGTTTTTGCCCTCTACAGCTCCCTCTAGTACCATGGAAGTCATTCCCTCATGTCTTAGCAGATGTCCTATCATCCTGTCCCTTCTCCTTATCAGTGTTTTCCACATATTCCTTTCCTCTCCGATTCTGCGTAGAACCTCCGCATTCCTTACCTTATCAGTCCACCTAATTTTCAACATTCGTCTATAGCACCACATCTCAAATGAAAAACTAGATAAATATAATGCTTAAATCTGCTCTCGATTTTAAGCAACTAGTTTCGCGCGCATGTTAATATTTACATCATATCTCCTGAACTATGAGTCATACAGTGGTAAAATTTGGCAGGTACGTTGAGTGATATATGTAGATATTGCATCCAAAATGTGTTGAGAATAGAATTGGTAGTAAAGAAGTAATTAATTCTACATCTACATCTACATGGATTCCTGATCCTGAAGTTTTACTGTGCGCCATTTCAAACATAAGCTAGTTTTTCACGCATATAAATGTGTATGACGACATATCTCCTGAACTACGTGTCGCACAATAATACAATTGTGCAGTTATGTACAGTGGTATATGTGGGTACTGTCTGAAAACTGCGTCCTGAATAGAGTTAGTAGTAAAGAATTAATAAATCATAGCATCACTCTTAATGCTGAAATTTCACTGCATGAACAGTGGAAATGTAGTAAGCGATAACCCTTTTCTCCTTCACCATTCTGTGAGAGGTTTCAGCGAGAAAAAATTTCATAATGGTTCAAAATTATGTGTAAAGTTTGTTGGTAGTCGCTAAGCGCTCTCATTCTAAAATGCTGCATATTGGCACGCTGTCAATTACTCTGCCTCAAGAAAAACACATACTGTTTCTAACCCTAAGTCTTGTCTTATTGTGTTAAAATCTTAACACGACATTGTACCTCTTACTGAGCAGATTATGTCACCATTTTTAAGTTCGGCCAACAATTCCGCAAAATGTTCAAAATCGAATTTTTATTGTGCCTATGCAGCAACTGGTACCGGGTCCTTGGATAGTGTTTCAGTAATGCAGATGAGGGATAACAAAGCACAACACATCTTGAGCATTGCGAAATGTATTTCCAAATTGTGAATCCGATTGTACACCTGCTATACTATTTACTAGTAACATATAAAAATCTGTATTGTGCCAGTAGTCGAACCCAGATCTCCCGCTTCACGCAAGTGGTTGCCTTAATTGCATTGATTATCCCTGCAAGACCTACAGCCAGAATAAAACGTCCATATGACCTACTCTCAACGTCCCTTAGCGTTCGCATGCAAATCGTATGATTCCCGAACCGGGAGAGATATCGTTCTTGCTCGCCAAATTGCCTTGCCTTGACATGAAATACAGTACGGCAGTGTCTGTATTTTACAGTGTATTTATAATTCGAGGCAATGTTCCTTCAGACATCCGTGCAATGTGGGACGTAGACACTAGGACATATGGAAGTATGAATCTGGCCGTGTGTCGTGAACGGATAGCCAATGCGGTCAAGACTTAAGGATTAATTAGTATCTCACATCTGCTGCGACTTGTTGCGTAGTGCAATCTGTATCTTCCTTGATAGTGACTATAGTGTCGAAATTGGCCAATAGCAAAGAAACTCAAAATTGTTTAGTCCGTAACGAAGAATATATAGGTTGATATTTGTAAAGAAGAAAACAGTAACCACCCACTGTTAATAATGCTATTTATTCACAGAAATAGCGCTGTGATCGGTTTAGAACTGGAAGATTCATCATCAGACGGCTGTTTCCGTTTAGATGTACATTTTTTTATGTTTATATTATTTTTCGCCTCTTCATCCTCCCTTGTGGTGAAAGTTCCTTGTGTTCATAGTGCCCTTCATGTGTAGTGCTCTACATGCCTAATAACAACTGAACACAACCCAAGAAAATCTTTTAAGGCAGAACTGCTTTACTTTCAGGTTACTTAGTTGCAAATCTCGCTTTATTGTGTTATGTGTTTGCTGAAGGTTGTATACGCTCCTTTACGTGTATATGTTTTCCCCCCACACACATACACACGCCCACATACATACACACCAAAAAGACTTTGCCACGTTGAAGACTGTATTAAAAAATGGTGATACCACAAATATAAATGTCCATATGCCAAAGAATTTTTCTGTTACAATCTGTATACTGATGAGACAGTAGAAAATTTACGAAGTACAAACGTTTCATGGCAAATAGAAGTGGGCTGTTATGTTTTAGTGTAATGTTGGATTACTACCTGCATGTTATTATTGTCAAATTGAGAAGTGTTAATGTATGCTTTGGATTGGAAAGCAGGTGAACGAAGTTTTGAAGTAATTCCACATTGCCTAACTCAGTCTCTTCAATGATGAAGTGATATTGTGATTTGCTTTTACGTTCATATATTTCTACCTCTTTGAGTAGATTTAAAAGGCTACATTTTTCAGCATGATGGGGTATCAAGATGTGGTGTTCAATGTTTTTATTCCATGTCTGCTGAGAGAAGTGCTTATTTCATGTGAGGATTTTGGTATGTTGTTTAAATGTAAGGCATCTAAATGCTTTTTGAACTGAGTTTAGAAGATTCTCGAAGTTTTTCCTATACAGGGTGATTCAAAAAGAATACCACAACTTTAGGAATTTAAAACTCTGCAACGACAAAAGGCAGAGCTAAGCACTATCTGTCGGCGAATTAAGGGAGCTATAAAGTTTCATTTAGTTGTACATTTGTTCGCTTGAGGTGCTGTTGACTAGGCGTCAGCGTCAGTTGATGCTAAGATGGCGACCGCTCAACAGAAAGCTTTTTGTGTTATTGAGTACGGCAGAAGTGAATCGACGACAGTTGTTCAGCGTGCATTTCGAACGAAGTATGGTGTTAAACCTCCTGATAGGTGGTGTATTAAACGTTGGTATAAACAGTTTACAGAGAATGGGTGTTTGTGCAAAGGGAAAAGTTCTGAATGGCCGAGAACGAGTGATGAAAACGTAGCACGCATCCAGCAAGCATTTGTTCACAGCCCAGGAAAATCGACCCGCAGAGCTACCAGAGAGCTGCAAATTCCACAATCAACTGTATGGAGAGTCCTACGAAAAAGGTTAGTTATGAAACCTGAACGTCAACTACCCGAGGCGATGGATCGGCCGCCAGGCAGCCCGTGACAGAGCACTTCATCACTGGCCTCCAAGAAGTCCTGATCTTACCAGCTGCGATTTTTTCTTATGAGGGTATGTTAAGGATATGGTGTTTCGGCCACCTCTCCCAGCCACCATTGATGATTTGAAACGAGAAATAACAGCAGCTATCCAAACTGTTACGCCTGATATGCTACAGAGAGTGTGGAACGAGTTGGAGTATCGGGTTGATATTGCACCAGTGTCTGGAGGGCGCCATATTGAACATCTCTGAATTTGTTTTTGAGTGAAAAAAAACCTTTTTAAAAACTCTTTGTAATGATGTATAACAGAAGGTTATATTATGTTTCTTTCATTAAATACACATTTTTAAAGTTGTGGTATTCTTTTTGAATCACCCTGTATAATAGGAGGAAACCTATGTCAGCTGAATTTGTATATGCCAGATTTCTTTTGAATCAGGACTATTATTCTTTAAATTATGAGTGGTTATCTGCTGAAGTTTCTTGTTGTGTGGAATCTTCTCTTTATGTTTATATTTTTGAATAAATTGCTTATTTTGTAGGATAAGTTCTATTATAAAAGGTGGAACATATTTTCTGTTGTTTCCTAATGCCTTCAGTGTTAACGTTTTAGAATTTAACTTCTCCAGAAAAAACCATAGACATCATTCTGAAACAGCACATCTTGTAATCCAAACGACCATAAAATGGTATGTTTTAGATTCACACTGAAACTCCCGAAAACAATACCAACTGAGAATAAACGATAAATGAACACACCAAAAATAAAAATAAAAATTAAAAAATTAGATGATAGAGCTTCACACCATACACCTGTGCAGCCAACATCAAATATAGTAGAAAGCAGCAGAAAATATGGTGCACTTGCTTGTTTATGAGCTTATCACAGGAAATACCAATTGAACCCATCGAACGACATAAAGAAGTTAATATGATTAAAAACCACCGCCTCAGCCAATGGATACAGCCCTCTCACGATAAATGAACACACCAAAAATAAAAATTAAAATTAAAAAATTAGATGATGGAGCTTCACACCATACACCTGTGCAGCCAACATCAAATATAGTAGAAAGCAGCAGAAAATATGGTGCACTTGCTTGTTTATGAGCTTATCACAGGAAATAAGCAATATGTTTCAAAATATAAGTGGAAAGATAACCTCAGCCCTTGTTTCAGGTCTAGATTAGATTATATTAGTACTTGTTCCATAGATCATGAATATGACACTTCGTAATGATGTGGAATGTGTCAGGTTAATAAAAGGTGTCTATACAAGATATTACATCACACAAAATATTACATGCCACTTAATATTTTTAATTTTTTTTTTTTGGCTTCATGTTCCAGTGAGGGATATTTTTTATCTTGAATCCTAATGATGTCATGTGAGATCAGTGACCTTGAACACATCAGATTATTAACATGAATACTAATTTTACAAAAAATAAAAGTGGATGTGGGGTAAATGGTATTTCAACAAGAGAAAATGTATCTACTTGCCCTGAAAATGTATCAGCTTTCCCCAAAAATTAATTGTATTGTATGCTTGATGTGACACTTGAAAATTTCACAGATGGTGTTAGATGCCTGAGGTGACAATTGAAATTCACATACATTACCAAATCATAAATGGTTTACCCTATATATTTTGCATGATGGAGTACAAAGTTGTGAAAGAGGTCTCAGTTACTTCTCAAAATCCAACAGAACTGTGTGGAGGATGCATTCAGGGAATTTATCCATATGTTCCACGCTGACCTTTACTTTAATATCGATTCCAGACCAAGTATTTTAAATTTTTTAAAGTTTTGCATTGTCAGATCTGTGGTTCTACAGCTGACCTTTTTCTTAAAAACGCTTGTATTTGACTGATATCTGCAAGGTAAGCATAAATGATCTTTTTTCATTGAAGACACTCTCAGGGTGCCTGTACTCAATGCTACTCATAAGAAATTAATGCATTAACGAAGGACTGAAAACTCCATTCAGTAGGAACTTTGTTTATTTCTCTAGTAAGTTTGGTATCGGAAATACGTGTAAAACTACGAACATTGAGTGAGTAGTAAGAGGAGAATTTTTGAAGTGAGAATAAACATTGCTAATTCTGGCTGACAAGTGGCCTTTAAGCAGTTTTGCAAATGTGTATTTTTAGAGGCAGTTGTTAAGTATTTGTATGAATTTAACCCTTAGTTTGCAGATCGACCTACGCTCATCTGCTAACCAATAATTTATTTCAGTAGTGCTGGCAAGAGAGCTGCATGTATTTTAATATGTGAATTGTGACTTGTTAAAAGGGCTTAAGTCCACTGAACCACTTTTGAGAAAACTAAAGAATACTGTTTGCCATCTAGTTCAGCTGTGTGATGTCAGTTCAGACTACTGTAACTCTTTCTACTGTTACTCTTGGACGTGTTTATTAGAACACTTTTTATTTCAGAAGCAATTTAGATGTATTTAAAGGTGTTTTTAGTGTATGGATGAAAGTCCATTTAACAATTACCTTGTAAAAAATTTCTAAAATAGTAATTCTTCCTGTTTTTGGTATTGTTATTCTCAACTAAAATCATACTTTCCGATCTGATAAAGATTATTTTCTTGAAGTCAATAGTGACACAATATATTTACCTGAATGACTTTTAATTCAGGTAAAACAATTTATCTAATTCATTTTTGCAGGTTTCTAACAATATTCCAGAAGGAAATTTATTTAATATTTTAGAACATCCAAACACATAATAAACAGAACATAAGCTGTTATTTTTAGGCCTGGCACGAAGGCAATAATTTTATGAACACTATTTAGCAATGTTCTTTCACTCTTCTTCACGAACATAATCTGCTTCGGCCATGTTGTTCCATTTAACAATTGCTTGGTAAAAAATCTCTTCTTGTTCTCCAAGAGGAATATATGACAATAGTTACTCAATGCCCGCTACTTTCTTTGTTTTGCTAGGAACTCTGCCATCTGGATATACTAAGGTGTTACGGAAAGCTACACCATTCATATTATTAGGCTGTGCAACCTTAAATGTATGATGTACACAGCTGTATATGTATGGTGAAGTCACTACACATCCTTTCAGATCTGAAGAGTACATAAATTCCATGAAACCCCAAGACTTAAACGTAACTTCTCCAGATTGGCGCACAGAAAATTTCATGGTTTCCATCGATAGTGTTGTTTTCTTACAGTATTGTTTCCACCAAGTACTAAAATTCAGTTTGTCAGGTAATTAGATGATTTTCACAGTGGTGACACTTTTCTAATTATGTAACTTTAGTGCTGTGTACTGGATAGGAGTCCACACTTCATCCACAAATAGGAAATCTGCGAATGATTGTAGTGAAATGGTCTTTACCAGTGAGTGATAGAAACATACATATAACCATGTGATTCTTGTTTTTTCTCACACATCTATCATTTATATATGTAGCTCTTTTACATGACATGGAATGTTTATATTGATGTAATCCATCTCAAAGAAAGAAATTCATTTGCTACCTTTCGAGCTATACCTTTATGGCATAAACAAAAACGAGAATCTTCAGTTTTCAATCATCTACGCAAATACTTTCACCCAGAGCTGACATAAATGAAACACTGTTTGTATAGAAATATGTGCAGCAAAGACAGATTTTGTATGTAATCTATCGCTATGGCGTGTGTGTTAATGTTGTCCTGACACTTCTGCTCAGACACTTTCGGACTGCAGTAGAATTTCTTCTTGTATGCATTAAAAGTTCAGCTGGAATCACGCTTTCTGCAACATGGTTAAGGTGGACCTTTTATGTTTTAGCTTCAATTCCTCACTGGTTATACAAGTGTAGACATGAGGACGACCAAATGAAAGTTCGAAGTGTTCTTGAAAATACTGCATGTAATAATGATATTTCACACTTCTTTCTGGGTGTTTTGCTTTAAACTTGTCATACAGAGCACTGATTCATAGTCAAGCGCCAAGGTACTGGATGTTCTTCCTGAATAGTGATTCTCTTTCACTGGATACAATGAAATACAGTTGTGTATTTTGTTTTGTTGTGCTACCACTGCTCCATTCTGGATTGGATGCCTACCACAGTGGCCCTTTGGTAATTTTCCTTGCATAAAAGGGATCTTCAAACGATTAACACCTTGTTCTGAATTGCCATGTAAACTTAAGAAAGCTGTCTAACAAATTTTTAATTTTTCACCATAGCACTATATATTGTAGGTGAAACTAGCACCCCATTGCTTATTTTTATCGATCTTTCTCTTTCTTTTATGACTAACACGTGTCATTTCTATTCAGCTCTGAAGATGTATATCTTGGGTGTCCTTGTTTGCAATGTCATTGTTGAAATGGGGTAAGATATCCAACTGCTTTTCTTCCTTAAGCTTTACAAAGCAGTGCAGTCTACAAGTGAACGAAATATCATAAATACTGTTGTTAGTTTACATTACAGTACCACTAACTAACATTATTTAGTTCTTCAGGTGTCTGATTTCCAAATAATGCTTCCACACATAACCTTTCCCTTACATTTACCTACATTTGTTACCAGGTTTACTTGGAGGAATTCATTTCTTCCAACTGTTTATTTTTGATTGTACTGTTACACAAGCTGTATTGTTTGATTATGTTTATTGAATATAAGGTGTCATTACTCACACACTTCCTCCTTTTACCTTTTTTGTTGTTTCATTAACAATTCCACCTAAGTCAACCATATTAAAATAATAAAATAATCAAGCAATATCAAAAAGAGAATCACAGCTACTTCTGTATTACCTTTATGGTCAGAGATAAGTCTATTATCTCGAGACATAATCGCTTTCATTATGTTCACACATACAGTTCACTGTTAAAAGGACTTAAATCCTACTGACACTACATGAAGAGATTGAAGCCTTAGTGTCTAGTCGGGGATTCGTAGGAGGAAAGTCTTTTTGTGGTGTCACCGCCAGACACCACACTTGCTAGCCTTTAAATCGGCTGCGGTCCGTTAGTATACGTCGGACCCGCGTGTCGCCACTATCAGTGATTGCAGACCGAGCGCCGCCACACGGCAGGTCTAGAGACACTTCCTAGCACTCGCCCCAGTTGTACAGCCGACTTTGCTAGCGATGGTTCACTGACAAATTACGCTCTCATTTGCCGAGATAGTTAGCACAGCCTTCAGCTACGTCATTTGCTACGACCTAGCAAGGCGTCATTACCAGTTACTATTGATGTTGTAAAACATGTACAGTCAAGAGCGATGTTCACCAATTATGGATTAAAGTTAAGTATTCCAGAAGATATGTACGTTTTTTACTAGTCTCATTTCCGTGCCCTGTTCCAGACCTCACGCCAGCCTGCGTGAGTTTAAACGCGTGCCTTTCGGCTTCCTCACAGTGGGTTGGCTGTCTTGCCAGTCCACAACACTTTTTAAGACTAATTTATTTATTTATGTGTTAATTCCTTGACAACATACTTTACAGGACCTTTTAACAAGTCATGATTCAAGTAATACAAACGACTCAGATGTGGAAATATTTAATCTGGAGGGTCATTGTGCTTGCAAAGTGTGCAAAATCTTATACATTATGCACTTCTACTTTGGTGCGAAGTTTTATTTTTTGAAGTATGAATTTTTACTTATATATTATGACAAGCAGCTTTCATGTGTTTCATGTACTCAATAAATGATAAATAATTTTATGAGAGAGACTACCTTCGAGACATCAACTAAGTTCTTTGGAGAAATTTCATCTCCATCATTGTTCTTGAGTGTGTTGTGTGCATACTTAGGAGAAGTTCTCACTCTAAATTACGCAAAATATGCAATTACAAGTTCTATATGGCAATTAAATCGTCAAATCACTTTTCTCTTCCTTGCTAAATTGTGATTTCTCAGTTGGTTGTTCTAGAAAGGCTCGGCACAACGGTTCAGATACATAAATATTGTAGCCTTCATCAAAAGTAGTTATTGTACATATTTCTAGCAGGGCTGAATCATTTGTAATAAAAGCAATAATTATTTACCAGTTTAATGGATGATGCAAGACTGTATTGTGACCAAGGGAAGACTTAATTAACGACATACTTCCAGTAATTGTGACTGCCTGGTTATTAATGTGATTACCCACTTAGCGTATTATTTTAGTGAACATGTGTTTTCTGCAGTTGTAGGCCTGGACAGGTTAGTTCTAAAACGTAAATTTTTAGACCTAACTTGTAAAGCTAACTTATTACTTGGTTTAGTATGTTATTTCTACTTTTTAGCTTTGGAAATGGTGTTGAGGTAGTTATTTTACAGCTCACAATAATGTTTTAGGCACCAATTTGAGGGAAATGTATATGTTTGAAAAATAAGATTATGGTACTCGAGGTGAATATTGTACTTTTTCAAGTTGCTGGCGTGTTTTTGCAAATATATTAAACTAGAAAAGAACGTTGGCATTTGACAAGCACCATAAATGTGGAAAATAATTAATTTCAGGTTCTGTTGTGTCTTAAATCAGGCGTGGCATGCTGACTGTAGTATGAACGCCATGCAGGTGGTGAGAAGTAACAGGAATTTAAAGAAGTGGTTGATTTTCGTCCGCGTTTTTGAAGTTTTTCAGAATAACATTTAAAGTAAAACTCATATTTGATAGTTAAATATTATTAATTCGTTAGCTGCATTGCACACACAAATGTCAGTTTGTAGAGAGTATGCCTTACAGTCAGTCACCCACATATCCCATTAGAAGTTTGTGTACCTGTTTACATGCCACATGTGTGTAAGCATTAAAATAACTTTGGGGTACTTACTTAAGGGTTCGCAGTCGTGTCTTAGAAAGCAGTGTGACTTAAATATTGGCGGGGAAAGAACACTGTGATACATGTATAAAAGAATTGCTCTGTGAGACTCAACATAACTTTAAACTGACTAACGTTTCAGACGAGTTTTTGATGTGGTATTAACACTATTTACTGATGTTGACAAGTCCATTTTAAGATCAAGTAGCCCAGTGTGTTTTGGAGTGTGACATGCATGTCATATTATGCTGACCGCATGTGAGGCTTGTCAGAACAAGCAAAGTGCTTAGCTAATGAATCCATACTCTGTAATTTCCAGACATGTTAATTGTTGTGAAGAAAACAATTCCTGGAGATTTTCTATGACCATGAATTTGTAATCAGAAAATCTTTAAAGGAAAACTGCATGATTTAAATTAAAATTTTGTAAACCCGCCTAACCCGTTTGATTTCCTGAAACTTCAAAAGCGCACCTCTATATGAGAAATTTCCCAAACCTGTTAAAATCCTGATAATAAAATCCATTGAAAGTGGAAAACAGTAAAACTATCTGAAGCTGTAATTTTGCTTACCAGTAACAGTTAAACCCAGATAAATTTGCATTTAAACATGGATGAATGGGAATATGATGTTAAGTTCAAAAATGGTTCAAATGGCTCTGAGCACTATGGGACTTAACATCTGAGGTCATCAGTCCCCTAGAACTTAGAACTACTTAAACCGAACTAACCTAAGGACATCACACACATCCATGCCCGAGGCAAGATTCGAACCTGCGACCGTAGCAGGCGTGCGGTTCCAGACTGAAGCGCCTGGAACCGCACGGCCACCGCGGCCGGCTGATGGTAAGTGGCATGTAAACAAAGATCACGTACTTTGACAGCTGTCAGACTCAAAGTTCCCGCTAATACGCTAAATTCAACCAATGGCGAATAAGCTACTTCTTTGTGAATAACTTCAATGGCAGATGCCTCAACTTACACGTTTGACCACATTTCGCAGTGCAACGCATACATTCTCCTGTCTAAACTACTGTATACACACATCGAAGCACACCCTTCCGAAAGACACATACAACGCATGCAACGACTAGTACAAATACACCGAAAAGCAAAAACAAATAATTGATGGGAATAACTACTGTTAGGGATGTGGTCAACAGTCACTGAAGGTGAACAGTCATTACAGTACACTACTTTTATTTACAGAGAGAAACATAAGAGATAGTCTATTACAACACAGGAAGAAATGGTTACAATTGCGACTCTCGAAAAGAGGAATGGTTCTCATCTGTTCTGGGTCAGTATGTTGTCGCGAAGGCGGTAGAAGCAGTTAGAAGCCGCTGATATGAATCCTGTAAGTTCATCCAGTCATGTCCTTGGCATTAAAGTATCCTCTTTCCTTACATCCTTACACCGAGTGAGGTGGCGCAGTGATTAGCACACTGGACTCACATTCGGGAGGACGACGATTCAATCCCGCGTCCGCCCAACCTGATTTAGGTTTTCCGTGATTCCCCTAAATCGATCCAGGGAAATGCCAGGACGGTTCCTTTGAAAGGGCACGGCCGACTTCGTTCCTCTTCCTTCCCTAATACGATGAGACCGATGACCTCGCTGTTTGGTGTCTTCCCCCAAAAAAATCCAATCCAATCCTTAGATCCTCTTTCGGCTGGCGCTGATAATAAGTTGCGTAGCATCCATTTGTCGTAGGCCAGAACAAAGTAACTGCTTATGCAGCACCTCAAAGTCGTATTAGTTCAACTGCAACTTTCACACACGATAGTTTGGCACAGTCCACATCGTGTTTAAATTAGCATTCCATTTACTATACTTTGCCAATTACGAAGCTAGACAGTCCGTCTTCTGTTAATATTCATGGTTTACAATAACGCTGTTCCCGCGAAAACAGTCACTTACGTAGCAACACAGTTCACAGTTTCCACATTGGCAGTTAATGTTATAGAACGTCTCATATATCGTAGTCAAGAAAATAAGCATTATTAAATTCACAGTTTATGTAATGCAGCTCAATTCTAAACCAACGACTACACTGTCTGTTCACAAGTGCATTGTCACTGCCACAAGCATCATTCTGCGAAAACCAACAGCGTTTGCGTAACACAACGCACGTTTAGCATATACATCATAAAGTCAGATTTCAAACAGGTCTAACATAAAACGTCCGGTATTGATATCGCGTTAAACGCGCACCACTACTCCACTCAGTACTTGCTTCCGTACCGCCATGCTCACTAACTGCACACTGTTCCACCCGACAACTACGATACCTCTCTCGTTCCACAGTTCTTTAAAAAGTTCTGCCTACTGCATTCCGTTTCACTCAATACGTTTAATAAAATACCACCAGAAACAAAATCCAAGTCTTTACATAAGGAACTCGTATAGAAAATAGCACAGTAAACATAGTCATAGACACTTCATGTTCTACACTATATAACCAACTGAAAAATATTCTACGTCATCAGAAATATATCTATGGAGTACAAGGTAGTAAAAGAATGGAAAAAATTATGTCTCTTTATTAGTCATGGAATCACAATGTCGTTGACCTGACAAAATGCTTGTCTAAATCTCAGATAAGTTGGGGCTTGCAAAATGCTTAGTAGGTGAGCTGAGATTTGTTGATGCCTACCTGTCTGCCTTGTGACACTTGAAAACATTACTGATGTGGAAAATAACACATTCGAGGCTTCGTTCAAATTCTGCACGTATCAAAGTTCTGTTTTACATAATGTTTTGGACAAACATGGTGCAAAAAGGAGCGTTCGGATACCTTTGAGAATCCTATAATGTGCTATGAATGACTATAAGTTACACCCTATAATTACGTTTGGGATAAATATGTGTGTCAGCAATAGGAAATAAAGCTTTCCGCACACAATTACTGGAGAGGCATATCAATCATTCCAAGGAGTAGTTCTTTAAATTATGTCATTTATTTATTGAAACTACATTATGACTGGGCTGTTTCATTTTAATACTACCTGGAGAACAGGTGAGGGTAGGGCTAGTTGAATTATTGGATGCAGTGGTGATGAGAAGGGAAAAGTGTAACTGTGCTAGTTGGATTTTTTAAATTTATCTCATTTCTTTATTAATTGAAACTAAAGTTCTATGATGTGTAGGTGTGTGTTTCTCTCTCTCTCTCTCTCTCTCTCTCTCTCTCTCTGTGTGTGTGTGTGTGTGTGTGTGCTTGTGTGTGTGTGTGTGTGTGTGTGTGTGTGTGTGTGTGTGTGTGATTTTTTAATAAATAATTAAACGAAGAGGAGGAAGTGAAAGGGGAGGTTTACAGGCTACAAAGCACAACCGGAATAGTTCCATAACCTTGCATTTTTTAAATTTATTTTCCTTACTTACTTTGATTATTTGCTTACTATAATTATTTAAATAAGGAATGACATGGTTGCAGACTTCATCGATTATGTTCAAGGAAACTGAATGTTAATACACACTGATATTCTCTGGATGTCAATGTGAAGGAGAGTTCAACAGATTGGATCACATGATGTATACGAAGTGCACCACAGCCGCCAATGTAAACAAAGTAACAATTAGTACATTGCCATACTACAAATGTACTTACATTTATCGATCGACAAAGACAAAGAAGTAGATTTTCTACACATATATCATGCACGAAATTGTGCACGAAATACAAAAACTTACGGCAATATGAGATAAAGAGCAGGAAGTTTTCAATGGAGATAGACCGTACAAGAAAGTAAAGTTTGTAGGCGCTGCCCATGAACGACAGGGATCGACGTTCGTGTTTCAACCTGCTGTATGGATGTACGTTCCCAAAAATCAACAACGTCCCGTGTACAGCGCCAAGAATAAAATAATTTCACATTAGTTACAACTCAGTGACTGTGAAAACATCACATCTTCCCGCACAATGTAATCTCCAAGGACTGCTGGTTCTACAACACCAATAGGAGAGCTCCTGTAAAGTTTGAGTGCAATGGACGAAACTTGAAGACAAGAGAAAGTTTTAAGTCGATATATCACGCGATCTCGAACGAGAAATGAGGCTCTTGAGTTTATTCTTGGTTAAAATAGTTCTAAGTTGTAACATATAATGTATTGTACTCTCTGCGTGAAGTAGAAGAATTTCATATCAGTTACATGTAACCTGTTAATGTGGCGTAGTGCTCTGAGGCACGACATAATTAATTATCCCATTTATTACAAGCAGATCGTCAGTACGATTATTACTTACATGATGCTTGAAATGCAAAGAAACTGGCGATTCAGAGGCTTTTGGACCATGGGATGTCTACGAATTATTGGACAGAGAATTATCAGTGTCACAGTACATCTATCTGACTGACTATTCCAGAAACAAGAACTCATGTACGTGTTTACAAAAACTAATATTATCCAGAAGTATCTCTGAAACGCGAACAGAAAACTTTGAACTTCTCCCAAAATGTAAATCTCAAATATATTAAGTACAATTCAATATAATTCGGAAGACATTATATTATGCTACGCTTGCGAGATTGTGAGCTATCTGTTCAATAAAAGTGCCATTTTTTCGGTGTTTCGCTCTGGAAACGACCAATATTGTGTTATTCAATAACTTTTCTCTGTAACTTCTCAAAAAGTTTTAATTCCGTATCATGCTGCAAAAGGGCATTATCATACGAAGATGTTCATATAGTCTGATAGTCCTATTTGAAGAGCAATGCAGTCCCCCAGATCTCGTCATAAGCGGCAGTAATATCAGTAACAACCCAAAAGAATTTGCAAGTAACCCTTCTTATTAGGTGCCGCAGCTAAAATAAGACTAAGTATTTATACATGGTAGCTAAAATTCATAAAACGTTCACTGTTCTGCAATTTCTCCATTGCAGTTTGCTTCTAACTCTCAGAACCAAGGGATTTTAATTTCAAATAATCTCGACAGTTTCCATTTCTATAGGAACGCCATGTTGTATGATGCTGCTGTGAACAGAAGAGTTGCAACAAATCGCGTAAAGTGCCTAGTACATATCAGACATATTCGACATATGGAAGAAGCTGTGAGAAAGTCAAAATAGATGCAACTTCTCTCAGCCGGCACAATGAGAATGACAGCCTGTAAGAAGTTCACCAGGCTCTGATGTATACATTCTGTTTCAATTTATCTTGGCTATTAATAATTGCTTCAACTGTATTTTGGCCCTTTATTACTGTACCACTACTGGTGTCGTGGCGTTAAGCCACATCTTCAGATGATACGTACAATATCAGCCGAGAATATGTAGCACAAAGAAAAGAAAAAAGTGACTGTCCTGCCAAGTTACTTCCACTATGTAACTACAAACAATCTTCTAAACATTTGACATAAGCCACACGGCACAAATGAGAGATGCGGATGTAAGCGAACGAGCAAAGAAAATTGATTAATACTACTCAAAGCGAGCAACGCACAAGCCGTCGATAAGGTTAGTTAAGACTCAATATGTCTCCAGGGAAATGTAATTACATCAACTCAACAAGGCACAAGCCGTTGATGGAACTGGATTTTACATTGAAAACACCACGGAAATGAGCCATTCACTAGCTTATACAGTTATTCACCTACAATCTCCAACGTTGACAAAAGAAACGAGCCTAATTTACTGCTGTTTTCATCGTGTTCCCTAGTTCCCATCCGAAAGGAGATTCTTCAAAGTTGGGGAACAAGTCAAGGAATACATTAACATAAAACTTCTAATTTTCTCATACAGATGTGTAGACGCAGTCGTTCTTAACAAGCATCAGTTCGCTAATGGAACAGGAAAAAGAAGAGTAAATAACAGTGGTTTGATTGCAAAGAAAAGCAGGAAAACGTAGACGTAATTCCCACTTTGTATAACGAATACCAACTCTCTTGAAAAGTGCAAAAATGCAGGCTAATTACTTTTGCTCCATGTGTTCTAATGTCTGTCTTTCTCTTCAGTTTTTACCTCCTACAGCTCCCTTTAGTACCTTGGAAGTTATTCCCTGATGTCTTAACAGGTGTCCTATCATCCAGTCCTTTCTTCTTGTCAGTCTTTCCCATTTATTCCTTTCCTCGGCGATTCTGCGGAAAACCTCCTCATTTCTTACCTTACCATTCCACTGATTATCGACATTCTTCTGTAGCACCACGACTCAGATTCTTCGATTCTTTTCTGTTCCGGTTTTTCTATACACAAAGTTTCACTATCATCCAAGACTCCTCAAATATATTGTGACATTCCTTCCTCAATTTAAGACCTATGTATGACAGTAGTGTACTTCTCTTGCACAGAAATGCCTTCTTTGTCAGTGCTAATCTGCTTTTCATGTCCTCTTTGTTCCGTTCGTTCATTTTGCTTCCTAGGTAGCAGAACTCCGTCTACTTTATGATCCCAAATCTGATGTTAAGTTTCTCGATATTCTCATTTCTGCTACTCCTAATTACTTTCGTCTTTTTTCTAATTACTGTCAATCCATGCTCTGCACTCATTAGACTGTTTATTCAAAACCGAGAACGTCGGTCTTGATCTTCCAATCTTAATATGCCCTCTTGGTTCATGTTCATATTGTATGTTACCAGTTTTCTTTATCGCTTACATCTATTTTGCTCAGAATTTCGAACATCTTGCAACGTTTTACATTGTCGAACGCTTTTCCAGGTCAACTAATCTTATCAACGTGTCTTAAGTTTTCTTCAGTCTTGCTTCCAATTTCAACTGCAACGTCAGAATTGCCTCTATGGTGCCTTTACCTTTCCTAAAGCCAAACTGATCTGACACATACTCAATTTTCTATTACATTCTTCTATGTATTATTATTCTCAGAAACTTGGATGCGTGAGCTGTTAAGCTGATTCTGCGATAATTCTCACACTTGTTGACTTTTGCTATCTTTTCAATGTACCGATGATGCTTTTCCGAAAGTCTAGTGATATAACACCGGTCTTCTGTAATCATCTACACATCTAACTTCCTTGCTTCTACGTTTTTCTTTCTAATTTCTGTGATTGCTCTTTTTAGTAATGTCCATTCCTTTTCGATTGAACTACCTACTAAGCTATCCATTATCGTAGTATCTACCGCCTCGGAGAACTTCCACCATATATCTTCATTCCTTAGTATTTCCGCATCTCATTTCTTCGGGAACTGACGCTTCCTTACTAGTCTCTTTAATTTCACCCTACTCTTCATCATTACTAAAGTGTGGTTTGACTATATATCTGCTCCTGCGTGTGCCTTACACTCCAATACCTCATTTCGGAATCTCTGCCTGTCCATGACGTAATGTAACTGGAATCTTGCCGTATCTACCGGCCTTTTCCAAGTATATCTCCTTCTCTTGCGATACTTGAACAGAATATTCGCTATTGTTGGCTGAAATTTATTACAGAGCTGAATTAGTCTTTCTCCTCTCACGTTGCTATAACGAAGCCCATATTCTCCGGTAACCCATTCTTCTGGTCCCTCCCATACAACGTCATTCCAGTGTTCCATGACTATTAGATTTTCATCTCCCTTCACTTACTGAAATATGCTTTCAGTATCCTCATATACTTTCTCTATCCTTTCATCCTCTGATTGCGACGTCGGCATGTACACCTGAGTTGTTATCAGTGTTGGTTTGATGTCAACTCCGATGAGAGCAACCATACTACTGCACTGCTCACAGTAACTCACTCTCTGCCATAGCTTCCCATTCATAGGGAATCCTACTCCAGTTATATCATTTTCAGCTGCTGTTGATATTACCCCATACTCGTCTAACCGGAAATCCTAGTCAACATTCCATTTTACTTAACTGACGTGCAATATGTACATAGAGCGTCTGCATTTCCCTTTTCAGATTTCTAGCTTCCCCACCGCTATCAGACTCATGACATTCCATACCCCGACTCGTCGAACGTTACCCTATCTCTGGTTCTTCAGTCTTTTTCTCAAGGTCTCCTCCCACTTGGAAGTTCTCTCTTGGATATCTGAATGACGGACTAGCCTGGAATCTTTTGCCAGTGGAGAAATCATCATGAGACGTCTTCAACTACAGAACATATGCCCTGTGGCCCGCCATGAACCATGGGCCTTGCCGTTGGTGGGGAGGCTTGCGTGCCTCAGCGATACAGATAGCCGTACCGCAGGTGCAACCACAACTGAGGGGTATCTGTTGAGAGGCGAGACAAACTACGTCCGGTTCCTTTTCAGTAGTTGCAGGGACAACAGTCTGAATGTTGACTGAGCTGGCCTTGTAACATTAACCAAAGTGACTTTGCTGTGAGGGTACTACGAACGGCTGAAAGCGAGGGGAAACTACAGCCAAAATTTTTCCCTAGGGCATGCAGCTTTAGTGTATTGTTAAATGATGATGGCGTCCTCTTCGGTAAAATATTCCGGAGGTAAAATAGTCCCCCATTTGGAACTCCGGGCGAGGACTACTCAGGAGGACGTCGTTATCAGGAGAAAGAAAACTGGCGTTCTACGGATCGGAGTGTGGAATTTCAGATCCCTTAATCGGGGAGGTAGGTTAGAAAATTTAAAAAGGGAAATGGATAGGTTAAAGTTGGGTATAGTGGGAATTAGTGAAGTTCGGTGGCAGGAGGAACAGGACTTCTGGTCAGGTGAACACTGGGATAGAAATAAAAAATCAAATAGGTGTAACGCAGAAGTAGGTTTAATAATGAATAAAAATAGGAACGCGGGTAAGCTAGTACTAACAGCACAATGAACGCATTATTGTAGGCAAGATAGACACGAAACCCACGCTTACCACAATGGTACAAGTTTATATGCCAACTAGCTCCGCAGATGACGAAGAGATTGAAGAAATGTACAATGAGAGAAAAGAAGTTTTTCAGATACTGGAATTCGACAGTAGGAAAAGTAGTCCGTGATAATGGAATGGGGGTAAGGAATGAAAGAGGAAGCCGTCTGGTAGAATTTTACGCAGAGCATAACTTAATCATAGCTAACAGTTTAAGAATCATGAAAAAAGATTATACGTGGAAGAGGCCTGGAGACACTGGAAGGTTTCAGATAGATTACATAATGATAAGACAGAGATTTAGGAATCAGGTTTTAAACTGAAAGACATTTCCAGGGGCATATGTGGACTCTGACCACAATCTGTTGGTTATGAGCTGTAGATTAAAACTGAAGAAACTGCAGAAATTTGGGAATTTAAGGAAATGGGACCTGGATAAACTGAAAGAACCAGAGGTTATAGAGAGTTTCAGAGAGAGCATTAGGGAACAACTGACAAATATGGGGGAAATAAATACAGCAGAGGAAGAATGGCTAGCTTTGAGAGACGAAATAGTGAAGGTTGCAGAGAATCAAGTAGGTAAAAAACGAAGGCTGGTATAAATCCTTGGGTAACAGAAGAGATATTAAATTTAATTGAAGAAAGGAGAAAGTATAAAATTGCAGTAAATGAAACAGGCAAAAAGGAGTACAAACGTCTCAAATATGATATCGACAGGAAGTGCCAAATGGCTAAGCGGGGATGACTAGAGGGCAAATGTAAGGATACAGAGGGATATATCATAGGGGTAAGGTAGATACTGCCTACAGGAAAATTAAAGAGACCTTTGGAGAAAAGAGAACCACTTGCATGAATATCAAGAGCTCAGATGGAAAAACAGTTCTAAGCAAAGAAGGGAAAGCAGAAAGGTGGAAGGGATATATTGAGGGTAATATTATGGAATTGTAAAAGGACGCAGATGAAGAGAAATGAAATGTGAAGAAGAAATGTGAAGAGTTTGTCAGAGCACCGAAAGACCTAAGTCGAAACAAGGCCCTGGGAGTAGACAACATTCCGTTAGAACTACTGATAGCATTGGGAGACCCAGCCATGAGAAAACTCTTCCATCTCTCTGTTGACAGTTTCCTCATAGTTTACCAGTATATAATTGAAATTATAGGTGGACGCAATATAATTTACAACCTTGCTCAGTCTTGATTGCATGGAAGATTTACTTCCTCACCAGTCAATTTTCATGTATTCTTATTGCCCCAGTAGACCCACTGCACAACACTGGATGGTGCTGTCATGAGCTTATTTTACCAAAAAACATTTATTAATAAAATAAATACGTTCCACAACGAAATAACAAGTCCAGAATATTAAACAATAATGACAAATATATATAGCTCAGCTTTGTTTCTGGAGCAGATAATTTAAATACTCCTTAAGAAATAGTCATGTCCACCTCTGTAGCTCAGCGACCAGCATGCCAAGAACCTGGGTTTGGTTCCCAGTACTGCCAAGGATTTTTCCTCAGTGGAAGGACTGGTGTGTACTCAGCCTTATGATTACAACTGAGGAGCTACTTGACTGGGTGGCAGCAGCTTCAGGTAACGAAAACGGACAAAGGCTGAACCCACATCCCTCCATACCAAATCTAATGATGCCACTGGCACGGGAGGACAGCGCATTCAGTCTTTACCATTGAGCCTACCAGGGCCTGTCGACAGAGTTTACCGTTTTTAAGCAAGATCGTATACCAAATTGATATTAGATACAACCACAGTAACACATAAGTAGGCACAATCTAGAACAAAATTACAGATCCAAAATTCCCACACTTGGCCCATAGACGTTACAAGTGGGCACCATTCAATATAATGGAAAAATGCTTAATATAAGGCTCACATTAGATTTAAAACAGATATACAAACAACAGAATCAGACTTTCAGCCCTTACACTTTAGAACTTGCCATCAACTCCATACAGTGGAACGAATGAACAATAATATCTACCTCTACCTCCAGTAGCAAGTACCTCCACCAATTATTGATTACTAGCACTACAGTCAGGAAAACTGCATATCTACCTACTCTGTGAGCAACAGTAATAAACCAGTTTTCTTCACCATTTTCTCAGCGTAACAAGTAACCCCTAGAACTCTCATTTTGAGAAACGTTAATACACATTGACAACATGTAAGCAAATAACTTAGAAACACACTATACTGTACTCACAGCCCCACCATGCAATATATGACTGTAATGAACCATCGCACTCAAAGCCCATTGACTCTCTCTCTCTTCACTGTACGCTGTCTCATCACCTACGAATCTGAATTTAGATACTTGTCAACTGACAGAGGATCACTGTAGATCGCTAGAGCACACTCCTAGTGCTCCACCTTTAATGTAGTAACCAAAGTCACTCACCTGCCTATTTTGCAGGGGTTCCCTTCCTCTTCTCTCACTTATGAGTGCCCATCCACATCCCAGATCGACAATTGGTTATTCAAAAGGCCTGGCTTTTGGCACGCCAGTTCCCAGTTGACTTTCATGGCTGTTGGCCACCAACCGACTCACTTCTCCCATCCACTCTGCTCCATCCTCCAACAACAAACCACTGTAACAAATTAAACTTGACACACTCATCCAAAGTGATTGAAGCACAACTAGATTCTGGGAGTGGCACTGCCCGCAGACTCCACAGTCACTAGCACCACGGCTCCGAGCATAGACTCAAGTTGTTGTTGCTACATCTCTCACCCACTGTCCAGCACCTCCAGGTCTAGCCCGCTTCCACCAACAGCCTTGACCGTTTCCCCAAGGCCTGATCATTTGCGGTGTACTGCAGGCTTCTCGACCACTCTACCACGATCTTGGTGTTGGAATCCAGGAGATATTCATGGTAGCAAGTGGAGCAGGTCACTGACTTACCTCCAACCATCGCCATCCCAACATACGTTGGACTATTGCTGGCTGTGGCTCAAACCGCCGCCCACGTTCTCTGGCCATACAGTTATCGTCAGATCAGCACTACCAGTCCTGGATAGGCAAATGGAAAAACAACGTGCCGTGAATTTCACATTCACCAGACAAAACTGTGTTATCACTGTCCACAGTCACACTGCTGGTTCCTTCGTATCTTAGTGCATACAGGAGTTTAATGTTAAACAATCACATACCTCCATTCTGTCAGAAAATCACCTTTACTTTTGTAAAGTAATAGTCGTTTACAAGAAGCTGCCTCAATATCCCAGGCAGCTCTTATAATAATACAGCCATTTTAACGTCAACCAATTACGCTTTGTATGATGCAGCACAGGAGTTTTATCTTTCTTCAAAATGGTTTCTAGTTCATCCCAGCCTATTTTTTCCAATTTGTCTCTTTTTGTCGCATTGCCGTTCCTGTAGAGGAGAAATGGTAGCGAAAGCCTCAAAGCGAACGGATCGTGCATTCCCAAGATGCATCGAAAGACCGTTGCAGGCAACAAGAGGTGAACAGCACCGGAAATGACCATGGAAAAGCCCTTGGACGTTGAATCGCCAGGTACATACAATCTGTGGCCGCGAGCTCGACTGCACTCCACCACCAGCAATGGAAGATGAAGCTTTGACAATGCTAGCCATTCGTGCTGGCGTAACGTCAGAAAAATCATCAAACAAACGTCGGCCGAAGAACTCCATACAGAAGCCAACAAGCAGTTTCTCAATAAGTGGCCACGAAGGCATTAACGATTTTTGAATGATATACAGACACGAAACGGTTCTACAATGGGTGCAAGCACATTTAAAGTCTTCTTGGCAAGAAGTGCACCATTGACGGTGTAATTTATGTTACCAATGTCAGTAATAAGATTATCCAGGTTCTCCAGTAATAAACACAAACCAAAGTGTTCATCGCTTGGTCTCGTCTTCTAGCCTAATAGGTGAGGGATGTTAAGCATAATGGAGGAAACCACGTTGACACTTCTCGATACCACAGAATGCTGATCACTTGTGGCTATCAAGGCTTGTTGTATACTTTAAGAACCAATATGACGGCACTTCCGATTACATGACTATGGTGTCACTTCCTTTTACGCCCTCTAAATTTAAAACGCTAGTGGGTGCTGTCCTTCAGGTGCAAAACCTAGTTCAACATCGCTTAACCCGGGGCACCGCGACACATAACAGACACATCGTACTACCCTGCACGTACACTGGCGTGTGGATTACGTCATGATCATATGATCGGAAGTGCCGCCACCTTAGGTCATTAAAGTTAAATCAAGAATTAAGCTAGATACTATTAAATCTACACCAATCATAAAAAAGAAAGAATTTTCGCGGTGTGTAACGCATAAACAAAAGCCGAAAAATATTTAGTACAATAATATTTGTTTTCTTTTTCGTTACCCTGTGCAAGGTAATGAAATGGTCTTCTGTTTAGAATAATCTGTATGTCTCTTATGCATGGTGATCTCGAAGAATAGCTGAAAATGAGAAGTAGCGTGATTTTGAAAAGTTGTTAAAGTGGGTAGTTGAAAACATAGCAAACCTTATTTCATACCTACTTCTGTACTGAGCAACCACCGTGTGGTGTATGGCAAAGGGTACCAAGTACAGGTGTTATTCATTATCTTTCCTGTTCCACTAGCAAATGGAGCGAGGGAGAAACGACTGTCTGTATGCCTCTGCACGAGTCCTAATTTTACGTTTTGTCTTCGCGGTCCTTACGCAAAATATACATTGGTGGCAGTAGAATAGTTCGGCAGGCATCTACAAATGCTTGTTCTCTACATTTTCTCAATAGCGACTCCAAAAAAAGAAGAAAGTCGTTTTCTCTCCAGGGAGTCCAACCTGAGTTCTCGAAGCGTCTCCAAAACACTCCCATGTAGATCGAATCTACCTACAAAAAATCTATCAGCACGATTCTGAATAATTTCATTGTCATACTTTTATCCGATTGTGGGGGATCACAAGCACGAGAGCAGTATTCAAGAATCGGCCCCCAAATGTTCTGTCCTCCTAACTCTTTCCGAAAACTCTATCAGCAAACCGAAGTCAACCTTTCGCCTTCCCAAGTACCATTCTTTCATGCTCGCTTCATTTCGCTTTGCAGCGATATTTAATTGACGTGACTGTGTCAAGCAGCACACCACTAGCACTTATTCGAATCTTACAGGTTTGTTTCTCCACTTACCTGCATTAACTTACATTTTTCTATATTTAGAGCAATCTGTCATTCGTCACACTAAGTAGAAATTCTCTTTAAGTCATCCTGTATTCTTCTACAGTTACTCAACGACGATAGTTTCCCGTGTACTACAGCTTCCTATATCAGCCACACGTGTTATGAAGTGTTATAAAATGAAGTGTATTCATCCCTTGGTCTCCCTCTACGATTTTTACCCTCAACGCTTCCCTCCAGTATTAAACTGGAGATCCTTTCATGCCTCAGAAAGTGTCCTACCAACCGATCTCTTCTTCTAGTCAAGTTGTGCCACAAACTCCTCTTCTCCGCAATCCTATTCAGTACCTCCTCATTAGTTATGTGATCTACCCATCTAATCTTCAGCATTCTTCTGTAGCACCACGTTTCGAAAGCTTCTATTCTCTTCTTGTCCAAACTAGTTATCGTCCATGTTTCACTTCGATACATGCCTACACTCCACACAAATACTTTCAGAAACGACTTCCTGACACTTAAATCTATACTCGATGTTAACAAATTTCTCTTCTTCAGAAACGCTTTCCTTGCCATTGCCAGTCTACATTTTATATCCTCGCCACTTCGGCCATCATCAGTTATTTTGCTCCCTAAATAGCAAAACTCCTTTACTACTTTAAGTGTCTCATTTCCTACTCTAATTCCGTTAGCATCATCCGACTTAATTAGACTACGTTCCATTATCCTCGTTTTGCTTTTGTTGATGTTCATCTTATATCCTCCCTTCAAGATACCATCCATTCCGTTCAACTGCTCTTCCAGGTTCTTTGCTGTCTCTGACAGAATTACAACGTCATCGGCAAACGTCAAAGCTTTTATTTCTTCTCCATGTATTTTAATTCCTTTTCCGAATTTTTCTTTTGTTTCCTTCACTGCAAGCTCAATACACAAATTGAATAACATCGGGGATAGGCTACAACACTGTCTCACTCCCTTCCCAACCACTGCTTCCCTTTTGTGCCCCTCGACTCTTCCAACTGGTTCCTGTACAAATTGTAAATAGCGTTTTGCTCCCTATATTTGACCTCTATCACCTTCAGAATTGGAAAGAGAGTATTCCAGGCAACATTGTCCAAAGCTTTCTCTAAGTCTACAAATGCTAGAAAAGTAAGTTTGCCTTTCCTTAATCCATCTAGTAAGATAAGTCGTAGGGTCAGTACTGCAACACGTGTTCCAACATTTCTATGGAATCCAAACTGATCTTCCCCGAGGTCGGCTTCTACCAGTTTTCCCATTCGTCTGTACAAAATTCGTGTCAGTATTTTGCAGCCGCCACTTATTAAACTAATAGTTCGGTAATTTTAAAACCTGTCAACACCTGCTTTCTTTGGGATTGGGATTATTACATTGTTCTTGAAGTCTGAGGGTATTTCGCCTGTCTCATACGTCTTGCTCACCAGATGGTAGCGGCTATCAGTGGTTATAATGGAATGTTGTCTACTCCTGGGGCCTTATTTCGACTTAGATCTTTCAGTGCTCTGTCAAATTCTTCACGCAGTATCATATCTCCCATTTCATCTTCATGTACGTCCTCTTCCATTTCCATAATATTACCCTTAAGTACATCGCCCTTATATAGACCCTCTATATACTCCATCCACCTGTCTGCTTTCCCTTCTTTGCTTAGAACCGGTTTTCCACATGAGCTCTTGATATTCATACATACCTTTTCTCCAAAGGTCTTTTTAATTTTCCTGTAGGATGTATCTATCTTACCCATAGTGATATATGCATCTACAATCTTACATTTGTCCTCTAGCTATCCCTGATTAGCTACTTTTCACTTCCTGTCGGTCTCATTTTTGAGACGTTTGTATTCCTTTGCGCCTGCTTCATTTACTGCATTTTTATATTTTCTCCTTTCGTCGATTAAATTCAATATCTCTTCTGTTACCCAAGGGTTTCTACTAGCCCTCGTCTTTTTACCTACTTGATCCTCTGCTGCCTTCATTATTTCATCCCTCAAAGCCACTCATTCTTCTTCTACTGTATTTCTTTCCCCCATTCTTGTGAATCGTTTCCTTATGCTCTCCCTGAAATTATCTACAACCTCTGGTTCTGTCAGTTTATCCAGGTCCCATCGTATTAAATTCCCACCTTTTTGCAGTTTCTTCAGTTTTAATCTACAGTTCATAACGAATAGATTGTGGTCAGAGTCCACATCTGCCCCTGGAAATGTCTTACAGTTTAAAACCTGGTTCCTAAATCTCTATCTTACCATTATATACTCTGTCTGAAACCTAATACTGTCTCCAGGCTTCTTCTATATATACAACCTTCTTTCAGGAGTCTCGAAACAAGTGTTAGCTATGATTAAGTTACCCTCTGTGCAAAATTCTACCAAGCAGCTTCCTCTTTCACTGCTTACCCCCATTCCATATTCACCTACAACATTTCCTTCTCTTCCTTTTCCTGTTTTTGAATTCCAGTCACCCATGACTATTAAATTTTCGTTTCCTTTCACTATCTGAATAATATCTTTTGTCTCATCATACATTTCATTAATTTCTTCGTCATCTGCAAAGCTAGTTGGCATGTAAACTTGTACTACTATGGTAGGCATAGGCTTCGTATCTATATTGGCTACAATAATGCGTTCACTATGCTGTTCGTAGTAGCTTAAACACGCTCCTATTTTTTATTCATTATTAAACCCACTCGTGCATTACCCGTATTTGATTTTGTATTTCTAACCCTGTATACACCTCATCACAAGTCTTGTTCCTCCTGCCACCGAATTTCACTAATTCCCACTACATTTAACTTTAACCTATCCATTTCCCTTCTTAAATTTTCTAACCTACCTGCCCGAATAAGGGATCAGACATTCCACGCTCCGACCCGTAGAACGCCAGTTTTCTTTCTCCTAATAACGACGTCCTCCTGGGTACTCACCGTCCAGAAGTCCGATTGGGGGACTATTTTACCTCCGGAATATTTTACCTAAGAGGATGCCATCGTCATTAAACCATACAGTAAAGCTGCATATCCTCGGGAAAAATTTCGGCTGTACTTTCCCCTTGCTTTCAGCAGTTCGGAGTACCAGCACAGGAAGGTAGATTTGGTTAATGGTACAAGGCCAGATCAATCATCCAGACTGTTGCCCCTGCAACTACTGAAAAGGCTGCTGCCCCTCTTGCGGAACCACACGTCTGTATGGCCTCTCAACAGATACCCCTCCGTTGTGGTTGCACTGTATCGCTGAGGCATGCTGAGCCTCCCCACCAACGGCAAGGTCCATACTTCATAACATTATAACATTTAATTTGTACCTTGCACCAAATGGGGTCCGAAGATCAATTTACAGTCTTCGTCAAAATTATTTTATCTGTAAGCTAGACCAGTAGTAGCAAAGTGAACAACATGTGGTTTGCGCTGTTATAGAAATGTAGTACAGGTAATTTAGACGCGGAAATAACGATGTGGTACCTGATTGGTTCAAATGGCTCTGAGCACTATGGGACTTAACATCTTAGGTCATCAGTCCCCTAGAACTTAGAACTACTTGAACCTAACTAACCTATGGACATCACACACATCCATGCCCGAGGCAGGATTCGAACCTTGGACTGTAGCAGTCACGCGGTACCAGTACCTGATTCTGAGGCTACATTGTGACTAACGCAATGCGAGCCAAGTGGGAGGAAAAGATACTAAGATGGTAAACTATAGGGGCTACATACCCCTTGTCCGTTTTCTTTCTGAGCTTGATGTGTGTGTGTGTATGTGTGTGTGTGTGTGTGTGTGTGCAGTACGTTGGCTTAGGAGCTCTCTGATTTGCCTACTGCCTTACGAATAACTTGAAAAATGTGACCGGTTGAGCATAAGGTATGTGAGCACGCTCGCGCTTGAGGCAACATCCATTATCCGTCTTTGGTCTTTGCCCCCCGTCCCTGCTCGCAATCAACTGATTCCAGCCGAGCGGTCTAGGGCGCTGCAGTCATTGACTGTGCGGCTGGTCCCGGCGGAGGTTCGAGTCCTCCCTCGGACATGGTGTGTGTGTTTTTCCTCAGGGTAATTTAGGTTAAGTAGTGTGTAAGCTTAGGGGCTGATGACCTTAGTAGTTAAGTCCCATAAGATTTCACATACACATTTGTGCATGATTCCACAAGTATCCATACTTATATTTATGAGTGGTGTCTTCTCTATCAGACAGGCCAGACAAAAAAGACTCCACTCATATCTTAACTGAAGGGCCAGAGAAACTGGTATAGGCATGCGTATTCAAATACAAAGATATGTAAACAGGCAGAATACGGCACTGTGGTCGGCAACGCCTATATAAGACAATAAGTGTCTGGCGCAGTTGTTACATCGTTTACTGCTGCTACGAAGGCAGTTTATCAACATTTAAATGCGTTTGGGCGTGATACAGCGAACGAGCGATTGGACACAGCATCTCAGAGGTAGCGATGAGGTGCGGATTTTCCCGTACGACCATTTCACAAGTGTACCGTGAATATTAGGAATACGGTAAAGCATCACATCTCCGACATCACTGCGGCCGGAAAAATATCCTGCAAGAACGGGACCAACGGCGACTGAAGAGAATGGTTCAACGTGACAGAAGTGCAACCCTTCCGCAAATCGGTGCAGATTTCAGTGCTGGGCCTTCAACAAGTGTCAGCCTTAGAGCCATTCAACGAAACATAATCGATATAGGCTTTCGGAGCCGAAGGCTCACACGTGCACCCTTGATGACTGCACGACACAAAGCTTCACTCCTCGCCTGGGCCCGTCAACACCGACAATGGACTGTTGATGACTGGGAACATGTTGCCTGGTCGGACGAGTCTCGTTTCAGACGGTATCGAGCCGATGGACGTGCACAGGTATGGAGGCAACCTCATGAATCCATGGACCCTGCATATCAGCAGGGGACTTCTCAAGCTGGTGGAGTCACTGTAACGGTGTGAGGCGCGTTCAGTTATGGGATCCTGATTTGTCTAGATACGACTCTGACAGGTGACACGTAAGTAAGCATCCTGCGTCCATTCACGTACATTGTGCATTCCGATGGACTTGGACAATTCCAGCAGGTTAATGCGACACTCTCCACGTCCACAATTGCTACAGAGTGGCTCCAGAAATACACTTCTGAGTTTAAACACTTTCGTTCGCCACCAAACTCCCCAGACATGAACATTATTGAGCATATCTGGGATGCCTTGCAATGTCCTGTTCAGAAGAGATCTTCACCCCCTCGTACTCTTATGGTTTGTGGACAGCCCTGAAGAATTCCTGGTGTCAGTTCCTTTAGCAATACTTCATACATTAGTCGAGTCCATGCCAAGTCGTGTTGCGACACTTCTGCGTGCTCGCAAGGGCCCTCGCGATATTAGGCAGGTGTAACAGTTTCTTTGGCACCTCAGTGTATAAATCTATGGGCGTGACAGCTGTTTGATGGAAATGTTTCAGCGTGGATGCACGACCTACGTCCCAACTCCTACGGTAATCAGTTCTGCGAGTAGGGGGTTAATGAGTGGGAGTCGTTACGGTGGGAGTGCGTTGGAGTTTGATTCGCACGGGACGCGGGTTCGGATGGTTGAGGTGGTTAAGGCAACAGTTCGAGACAAGCGGAACCTCAGGGTTGGAGTCCCCATCCGGCACAAATTTTCATCTGCCACCGCTGCGTTGCCGCAATTCCCCGTGCGGCTAGTTCTTTCCTATCTCTTCCTATCCTGTTTCCTTTCCATTCATTTCAGACCAGGAGTTCCATAGACAAATTATTGTATAACAATCCCATGTGGCACGCTTAAAGATGCTTCAACCTCTGATGATTTATCTCCGTTGAGAATGACATTCTGTGTTCTCTTTGCACTGAACTCTGCAAACCTGTCGTGCAACTAGTCTGATATTCCTTACGCTCTTATACTGTTCATTAGGCGGCAGTTCGGATCTGTATCGAACGCCTTGATGAAGACAAGGAACGCGGCATCAGTTTGGCTCCCGTTCGCTGGGTCTCGTGGACGAGCATAACGAGTTGGGTTTCATACGATCGTTGTCTTCGGAACCCATGGTTATTCCTACAAAGAAGTTCTGCAGTCTCCAGAAACATCACAAAATGCGGACATAAAAAATGTTCCGAAATTGTACAGCAGACAAATAGAGAAATAGGACTATAGATCTGAGGGTCTATTCGACGTCTCTTCCTGAGAACTGGGATGACCTATGCTTTTCTTGTTCCATTTTCCTCCAGTGGCCTACGGCATATGGCTGTAATAAGAGGAGCAATTTCTTCCGCTTTCTCTGCCTATAATCATGTTGGTATCCTGCTAGGTCTTGTGGCCTTTCCTCTAATGAGAAATTTCAGTAGCTTTTCCATCCCGTAGTCAGTAACTTCGATACATGTCACTTTTGACTTACGTGCAAAAATTTAAAGAAATTACGAAAGTACGAATTTCCCTATTGCTTAAAAGACAGTACTTATTTCGGCCCTCTCCCTGTCATCTTCCGTTTCAATGCCTTATTGACACAGAATGTCTGGACAAACGGCTTTACTCTTTTTACTCATCTAACGCATTAAAATTTCTTAGGATATTCTCTCAAGTCGACAGACAGAATTTTGCTTTCGAATTCCTTCAACTCTTCACACAAGGCTCTCTTTACGCTAGTTTTGGCTTTGTTTGGTTACTGTTTTCCTTTGTTGCTTTAGGTAGACCTAATTCGCACTGAAACCCTCTTTGATTTCGTGGCAACTTTCTGAAACGACCGTCGAACCGCAGCCTGTCTTTCCCATCCATCACAATCTTGCCCGGCACTTATTGGGTAGGTACATAAGTTCGTAACGTTTTCCATAAGTATAATAATCACAACAGATACACATGACAGACACTCTAGTAATCAATAATATATTCTCTTTCAGTATTTATAACAGCCTACCAACGTTGGGGTGACTCTCCGGTCCCGCGACTGAAGAAATCACGTGGTTTTGAGGCGAAGAACTCGTTGAGCCATGTTCAGAGCTCATTTTCATCCGGGAAGGGAGTTTCTTGAAGGTTGTTCGATAGAGAGAGGAAAATGTGAAACATCTGAGGACGCAAGGTCAGGTGAATATGGTGGGTGCGGAATGACTTCCCAACCCAACTCCTGTGTAGTGTTTTTTGTCAGTCTAGCATACTGTGGTGGGTTGTCGTCGTGTGTAGTATCACTTCACACAGCCTTCTTGGTTGTTGTTCTTGTATTGTGTCTGCAAGACGTCTGAGTTGTTGACAATAAATGTCAGCAGTGATGATTGCACCACCACGAAGCAATTCTTAATACACCACTCCGTCGCTGTTCCACCAGATGCATAACATTATTTTTTGTCGATGTTTGCAGGTCTTCGTACCGGGAGTCACTGGATTTTTTCGGTTTCTTGAGTGGTACTTAAGATAGGTAAATAAATTAGCAAAATCAATGTGAAGTGAAGTAGAAATTAGAAAATAAATAAAAAACTTAGTTTAGTTTAGAAGAATTACATACTGGCAAACAGCGGGCAGAGCAGCAGTGACAGAAGAGCCAACGACTGTGAACTTAGCATGTTCAGTAGAAGCCATCGCCCTCCCCACATAAGCGGAAGCTGTCGATTCAGCCGTCAGGGCATCGCCCGACCGGCTCACGTGTTTCTCAATTGTCACATGTGATCAAAGGCCCTCGCCTACATTCCAAGAGGCAAGGACCGACGTTAAGAAGATTCTTCGAGAAGGTTTTCAACATGACAGAAGAGGCAATGACCGTAAAGTCGTTCACCTCCAGTGAACTGAAGTGAATAAATACGCGAGTGGGCACGTCAAGAAGAGTAGTTTTCAGTTCAGTTTCGGAGCTCAATGCCGTCATGCAGGAAGAGACTACATCGTACACAGAAGCACGAAGTCCGCCGCTGTAATGGAATAGCAAGCAGCAGCCTCGCCGCCAGAAGACAGAAGTTAGAAGGTATTTGAAGACTGATTTTTACTTACCCGGGTGACTCGTGAGGATGGGAAGGAGACGGCCTCACATCAGCAGTCACCTGTGAGCTGGGATGAAGATCGGACAGCCAAAGACTGGCAAGCTGGAGTCCGTTGTTCGGGTCCGGGACACTGACCTTCCCCCGCCACGCCGCTCCGCTGGCCGACGCACAACACTGACACACGCGGCCGCTTAGAGAAGAGGAACACTGGGACGCCACATCCAAGATATCACCATCCGATGCACGACTTCGTTCTCAATAATTAAACGGGCCACCGCACGAGGCGCGTCTCCAGTCAGCTGGGCGAGACGGCGACACGAGATACACACAGCCACGCGTAATCAGACGCCACCGCTGCCGCAGCAGAAGGCTTCGCAAACGACACAGCTCCCGCTCTCCCAGGCAGAACATCCAGTAAGGAAACAGTTGTCCAAAACTTTCAATAAAATTTATCTTATGTAAAAATGTTGTTTCATTCTACCTCATACCCGAGCCAAGGAAGAACCCACCCTGCCCACATGTTGTTAAGAAAGAAAAAGTAATTTATTTAGTGTTTTTCACCCTGACATAATGGTTTAGAATCAAATGCCCTTTGCAGTAATGCTCATCCTGACAACTGACTAGCATCAAAAGAGGAAACCCAGCTACAGGTTCAACCCTTAATTTGTTTCCTTAGGTTAGCATAAAGACACCATTTCTCATCAACAGTAACGATACAGGATAGGAATGGTAGGTGTTTGCGAACCACTTAATGACAAGCAAGCAGAGATGCACCTGGTGATTTCTGTGATTTTGGCTTAGAGCATGCGGTACCCACACACCCGATATTTGAACTTTCCCCACTGCATGCAAATGTCGCACGGCACTTCTGGGAGATTCATTGCGAGAGTCCTTAGAAAATGTAGTCCATCAACAAATGAGGTGGCTTACAATATACTCGGTCGACCTATACTTGAGTATTGCTCGTCAGTGTCGGATCCGTACCAGGTCGGGTTGACAGAGGAGGTAGAGAAGATCCAAAGAAGAGCGGCGCGTTTCGTCACAGGATTATTTGGTAAGCGTGATAACGTTACGGAGATGTTTAGCAAACGCAAGTGGCAGACTCTGCAAGAGAGGCGCTCTGCATCGCGGTGTAGCTTGCTGTCTAGGTTTCGAGAGGGTGCATTTCTGGATAAGGTATAGAATATGTTGCTTCCCCTACTTATACCTCCCGAGGAGATCACGAATGTAAAATTAGAGAGATTCGAGAGCGCACGGAGGCTTTCGACAGTCGTTCTTCCCGCGAACCCTACGCGACTGGAACAGGCAAGGAAGGTAATGCAGTTGCACGTAAAATGCCCTCCGCCACATACTGTTTGGTGGCTTGCAGAGTATAAATGTAGATGTAGATACCAGTTCTTGAGTACGCTGACGTTGACAGTTGTAGATTAACGTGTTTAAACGATATTCACAAAATCCTGAAGTTCTTCCTGAACGTGGGAAGTCACTGATGTCAAAAAGATCCTCCTCAAAATGAGAAAACCGTTTTCTTGTCGTACTTTGCCCAGCGGCATTATCCCCATATATGGCGCAAATGCTTATGGCTGCCTCCGTTGCTGTCACTCAAACATAAGAATATGTTGGAAATGTTCCGATTTCTCCAGTTTCCATTCCATTTTCTAGAGTCCACAGCTCCACTCACTCTCTCCTATATGTAAACTCAAATAGCAACAGTGAACAATAAATAAAAAATGACAATCGACAAATAAACCCATTGCATCCGGAATACCAACATGCAAAACAAGAACACTACGAACTTGTGCACCAACCTTATATTGTCTAAGGCATACTGAACAATCTCGCGAACTTTGACCACTCATGCTCATCATTTTCGTTCCTGCAGACTAATTTTTCATGTTGACCGATCAATTAATCTGTAACCTGTTTTCCCGACAGGAAAGGAAATTTCACTGACTGACAAACCCACTTCTCGGGGGTAGAGCTTTCGGTTCGATTTGAACTCATACCCATGCTGATGCTGAGTGTGCTGAGCTGGACAAGGCATACTTAGTTGTTTTAACGTGCCCTCTGTGCACCACCCACAAGAATGTTTTCCCTTTTGTAGCGTCGCACTGAATTACACGTCTATGAGGACTGCATTATTGCTAACGTTTCTAAATGGTTCAAATGGCTCTGAGCACTATGGGACTCAACATCTTAGGTCATAAGTCCCCTAGAACTTAGAACTACTTAAACCTAACTAACGTAAGAACATCACACACACCCATGCCCGAGGCAGGATTCGAACCTGCGACCGTAGCAGTCCCGCGGTTCCGGACTGCAGCGCCAGAACCGCTAGACCACCGCGGCCGGCTGCTAACGTTTCTATCCATATAGAATAATGTGTCTTTCAAAGTTACTAGAAGACACATGCAATTATAAACGAATTCACTATCACGTTTCAATGCGATTGCTGATTCCTGAAATAAGTCTTGACGGGAAAATAAGGTTCAATTGCCATCTCAGCTACACCACACTTGCTAATTTTAATTGAATTCATTCATGAAAATAGTGACACTAATCTTCATACTTCGTGCGGAGCACTGTACAGGTCCTCACAAAACTACCACTCATAGTCGTCTAGATAGGAGTAGTTCAAACCAGCGACTCTGAAATAAAATACCACATTGTATGACCCTTTTTTATAGCAAATTCATTACGTTTCTAAATGAGTTACATGTTCTCTTGGAAAAACGTGGCTTTGGGTTTCTTGTTTCATTATATACTACAAAACTCTGTAATAGCAGGAAAACAGCAATTTACTTCGCGAAGAGACTTCTGCCGGTTGTAAATGACGTAATCATCGTGTCACTAACATCCGGGACCATTTTTATGCACATTTGAAGACTACAATTGCAAGATGCTAAATGACTTAGTTGATGAGCTCCATCAAATGTCTGTTTTATTTTATGACTCAGGATGAGGATAGAAACGTTGTTCATTATTTTCTTGTTCATTTCTTTCTGTGAATTTGTTTTCACTACTATCATTTCATTGGAAGATGGCGGCTGCAGTACTAGTTTTTCTGGGGTGAACCGAATTTTTCTTCGCCTCTTTGCCACCCCTAGAAAAGTAATATCACGTCTTACGCCCAACCTGGGGCCAAGTTAATGAAAGATAGCTATTTTTGTATAAAGTTTGTTTATATTAGTATATTACTGAATTGTAATTTCTTTTTCGTGCTATACGAAAAAGGATTTTAACCCACAGAATATTAATGAACGACTGTCTGTTTAAAAGAAGAAGAAAGATATCGAAAGTTATTTGGCACAGTTATTTACAGTAAACTAATTTCAGAATTTATTTGGTAACAAGACAGGATTGATGGCATAACGCTGCACCGACAGCACTAAGTAGCGTAGGACAATACCTGATTTGTTTTGCTTCATTTGTTAGTGTAACAGCATTAATTTCGTGTTAACAACGAATTACAAATTCTATCCCCATTTGCATATAATCGCTAGTAAGATAGAAAATAAAATTTTAAAGTTTATATGTAACATAAATTAGCGTAATCAATTTTCGCAGAATGGCTGACACTCTATCACCATAAAGAGAATAATTGTTGCATGTTTGTCTCTCAGAGAGATATTTCATATGATAACTGCAGCGACTGAGAGCACACACTATATGTAGCACCGTTGACAATTTTTATACATAACCCTAAAGAACTATTTCTTGCTGTCCTAGTAATAAAATTTGTGTGGTTAAAACCCGATCTCAAAATAATACGATGGAACAAAGTGAACAAAGTCATACTAATCCCCTAGCTGGAAACAACTTGCCCTTTGAACCAGCCGTGGACGATATTCGTGAGGCACTAAATGAAACCGACTCCCGACCTGCGAGTGCAACTACTACGAGGACTTCTGCTCCAGTAGAAGACCCACTCAGAGAAATACGAAAAAGAGTTGATCAACAAGCTGAACCGTTAGTCAGAACTAGCCGAACAGAACAAACAACAGAAGAATAGTTAAAATTAGAACTAACTGAATATAACGAACGACAGACCGAACAATTAAAGTTAGAACTATTCAAATAGAACAAACAGCATTCTGAAGAAGCTAAACAGCAGGCCGAATAATAGAAAACAGATTTGAGCAATCACATTACGGAACAAGTATGATTACAAACAGACCATAATAAGACAGATTTAGAAGCTATAGAAATGAAATTTCAGCTCTGCAAACGTTGGTCCTTGGGATTCCTGAAATTGTTGGAAATTTCGTAGAAGGTTTTGGTCAGACACAACTCGATCACACTACATTAAAAACTACGGTTCAGGAGGTTGTAAATCAGGTAGAGAATATTTCTGATGAACAAGAAAGGAAGTTGGATAAATTTCTAGGAAATCAGGACCGAGAAGTAAATCAGAAACTTGACCTTTAGTTAAATAATGCAATTCAGCAAACAGCAACTACGATATACCAAGAGCAAGATACAGCTGTGCAGTATGACCAAGCTGAATTACGTCAAATCAAACTACACTGACAGACGAATTAGCGAAGTGATGTCATGGGGTAGGTGAACGATATACAAACGCAATTATGTATTGTCAGGGTAACTATGTGTGTATCTGCCTCCCAAGCCCATGGAACTAGTGAGATACATACTAATCCACATGTGTCTAATAATGGGCAGGGAGAGAGAGTGAGAACTCGTGACATGTCACCACCATGTTTGCCTTACGGCATGGGAGCTATGTCTTCTCCGTCATCAGTATGGCACGAAGAAAGCCCATTGAAATACAGGCAATTTCGGCTTTTCTTCCACAAAAAAGAAATATTCATACCGTCGTATTTATCCATTCATTCAAGAATATTTTATCAAGGTCATGGACTGAGCAACGGAAGATTCATTACACTGTAGGCTATATACAAGAATAAGAGGTCCTTTGGGTCTCAGGAACAATAGAGTAGTGTCGAACTTATGAGGAATTTGAACAAAACTTTCTCAAAAATTATTAATCTGTCTATATTCAAGAGAGACTGAGAAAGGATGTACTTAATCCTGAAGTATATAACGCCTGTCAAGGGAGCTTGAGGAAATATTTTGAACGTTACTTTAACAAGAGCCATTAATGGGGTAAATCGGTCTCGCATCGAGATGTGCTTCGCATATTAAAGAGAAAATTAGCTACAAAAATTGTTGAGAAGCCAGTTCATGTACCTCAAACTGATCTTGAGCAATTTATGTCAACTCTTGAGCCCACTGATCTTATATACGAAGATTCCAAGATTTTTTCTGGTGCTGGTGTGAGGAATAACAATCAAGGTCAGTCAGCTCGTCCGTGACAAACCTTCAATAATGCCAGTAGGCAGCACAACCGCAGCCGACATGACTTTGATGTTCAGCGCTCTGCAGTTTTAGAGCAATATAACGCACGCCACACAATGATTCTTCAAACTCCTATAAATGGAAAAGAACTGAAAACAGGGCCCATCATGGCTATAGTAATAACAGTATTGATAGTAATACCAACAGACGTCAGTGGCTTGGTGATAACCAAGGTACTGGCTGGAAACATGGGCAAGGGTCCCTTGTACAATTTAGTGGAAGTAATACTCACGTTCAACACGATCCAACGCAGAATTGGAACACAGACGACAACTAACTAGAGACAACCGAATCCGACGATCCATTTAGCTGAAACTGAGCAAGCATCGCCTTTGGCGAATGACAATTTGTCAAACTATGAACATTCACTCTCATCCAGCCCTCCGATGATGACTACGGACTGGAGTGAAGGCAGTGATTCTGGCAGAGCGAACCTCTTAAGGTATAATGATGACCTGGATATCAGAGAGGAACTGACAAAAGATAAACATGAATGTATGAGTGAACGAAAGGAGGTAGTTCAGGTCCAAATAAATATAATTATGTGTGTGATTCCACAATTTTTTTGCTTGATATGGAGACAGAAACGAATGTTCTATCCAAAAGCTTGTTTTATAAAATTAATGCTATGATAAGGCTTCCTACTTACCCAGAACAAATCTGTACCATAATTGGTGCTGTTGGCTGTAGATCAAAATCGGTCAAACTACAGGCTCAAACAGAAATAATAATCGGGGGTGGAGAAACATTCGGCGCATTCCTCGTGGTGGAAAATTTAAGTGAGAGCTACATCTTTGGTATGGACTTCTTAAGAATGAGGAACACAAAAATAGTCCTCGACTCTTGGGAGATGCTATTTACAAATCGATGAACGAAATGTAGCAACGGATTTGCTAAGAGTAAAGGAAACTCGTGGTAAATTTGAATTATCAGAAAACGAATGACATATCAGTTGTTCTGCGAACAGAAAACGGAACTTAGAGAGTTATTATTTAAATAACTGTCTGAATCTGAGAAAAAGATCTGGTGTCATTAATTAATATATGTGTCACATGGAGGTAAAATCTCATGAAACGTTTCGCCACTTTTCATACTCGATTCCTTAGTCCAAGAAGTGACTGCAAAAAGTGAGATTCAGCAAATAATAAACTGGTAGATTACCTTATATTGCGGCTCTTTAAATATAGTAGATCCTGAGAACTGGAATAATTACTTTATTCTCGTACATATTTACTTTGCCACGAATTTATCACTCTTGCCCAACAGAACATTAATGATGTAATCTCTCTTATTGTGTATCTAGAAAGTAATGTTGGATAGCAATGCATTTAACATCTATGTATAGTACATCTCATGTATTCACACAGGAAAGTGTGTAAATGTATGTAATACGAGTATAAAATAAAACCGAAAAGAACTATGAGTGATTCCTTGTTTATTAAGAGAGACATTCTAAGTTGATCATTACTGCCTCTAGAAGTTAACTAAACAGTTACCACTGTTACAAATACGCACAGAATGTTTCTTTTGAGTAACTTCAATTTGATACGATGCATTGATCTTGAGTTTCTATTCCGAGAGTGGCTCATCACCGTACTCTAGCCTTAACAACTTGAACACTGCATGTGGGTATCGAATGAGTAGTATGCGTTTAATATTTTTTTCATTGTTCTGTAGGAGGTGTCTTTGTGAAGCACACTTACTACTCTGCTGACACCTCTAATTGTTTACAGACAATTAGTTGAAGCAAAACACTGAGAGGCATTGGCTTACCTCAAGTTTAAGGTTCTAGGCTATTCTTATATTATTTCTGGGATCATGAAGCATTGCCCCTAGCCTTGGGGTAAAGAAATGCTATTATTTTACAAAGCCTATTAACGTATTATGTTCATCTGCATACGTATTGCTTTATAACTAATGTAATTTAAGTAAACCATGGCAGCCTACTCAGTGAGAGGGTAGGAGCAGTGAACTGGCAGTATTGTCTGGACAAGTCATCTCGTTGTTTCAACAAGTAAGTTCTGTGTTCCATTTTATGCGCAAATGAGCACGTTAGACAAGGTAATGTGAAGAAAACAAAAGCTGTGGCATAGCTCGGGCAAGAAAATAATTTGTGAAAAGCGAGGTCAGTAAGCAAGTAAATGAGAAAAACTAATACTTCCCTAGCTACTGACTTCAGTCTGATTGGAAGATGGTTCCTCAGGAGGACTCTTTTCTAGTCCGAATGTATAGTGCGTGATCACGAAACCAAAAACAAGAATCTGATCCTGTTTGAATGAGCTGCGCATTCGAACTAATGTGCTACATTCTTGACTGTAACGGCTGCTTAAAGTTACCATAAATATAAACATTTGTTATTGATGGACGCTGTTGCAGTGCCTTGATGATTTATTAACGTAACGATATACGAGTGAAAGGAATTTACTGAACTCTTAAGAAACTAAGACAGTGATGCATCGTAGAACATGTCTCCCCTCACGGTAATAGATAAATAAAACTTAGGCTAATTTTGAGAATACGAAAACTTTATTTAAATGATGATGGGTGGTAAATACAATGTTTTCTTCCAGTAAAAAATCTCCATGATACTATGCTGGGTTTTTACAGTTTTTGAAAAAGTATTTTTCTTGGAACTCTTTTCCATGAGATGCCGATCGGAAGGCAGAGGTGCCACAGGCCTTCGGTACTATGTGTCCCGATCTGTACCGTTAAACAATGGTCCTGCCTCGTTCGAATCTGGTGATGGATCCTGAATCTATCTAACCCAACGTCTTTCAACGATCCACTGCCTCCAATGTAGATTAATTAATAACTGCTGAAACTTATATTAAATAATTGACACTTAGAAGAACTATTTTTCTGTTATGTCGCATTACTGTTATTTTCATTTAATGTCTACAGAATATGTTACTTGACTTGCCACTGTTATCAACGATGTTTATCATACTTGTCGATTGATTAAAATATTGGACTATTATTCACTGAACGTATTGCCAGTTTATTTTCTGTTAAACATTAAATTACAAAACTAGATATGAGTATTGTAAAACGTTCAATATCAGACTTTGGTGAAATTGCTTAATTATGTAATACTTTATGTTTCACTCATCCGGAAGTCTAATAGTCTGAAAAGTCTTGCCACAAGTTTTTCGCAATCACTCAGGTTTTTCCTGGTGTCCTTGGCCGAATAGGGGACTTCTGTCATCAAGTGTTTTCCTGAGCTTAGTAATTTTTTCAGGCTATTACATTGAATGAGATCTTAGGATAGTTACAATAAACTAATGCAAATTTCATATGACACTATGATCATCACCCAACTACACCGATTGTTGATAATGTATAACATATTTTTTGATCCGTGTGTTATTGCGAGTTTCACTAATATTGTAAAAAAAAGTTACCTATGGGTGTAAAGAGCACGGAAATTTGCAACAAATGCTCGTATATTGTCCGACACAATCACTACGTGAAAGTAGAGGTCGATGCACAATTTTTGTTGTTTTAAAGGTAAATGATGAGGAAGACCACTACAATTGACTATTTTATTTGTTTCAGCACTTGTTAGCTATTAATATTAATCTTATTTCATTGGGTTTAAAAATGAACCAGTTACAGTTTTTATAATGATTAGCATTTGACTCGCTGACGTCTTTTAGTGTGGGGCCGTCTGTATAATCTGTTGCAATAATTTATGGAATAAGCTGGACACTGATCAGCTCAGCTCTCAAGCCATCCATTTTCTGTTTACGGTGGTTATCCATCGGTGACTCCTGTTGTTGTTGTTGTGGTCTTCAGTCCTGAGACTGGTTTGATGCAGCTCTCTATGCTACTCTATCCTGTGCAAGCTTCTTCATCTCCCAGTACTTACTGATACCTACATCCTTCTGAATCTGTTTAGTGTATTCATCTCTTGGTCTCCCTCTACGATTTTTACCCTCCACGCTGCCCTCCAATGCTAAATTTGTCATTCCTTGATGTAACATAACATGCCCTACCAACCGGTCCCTTCTTCTTGTCCAGTTGTGCCAAAACTCCTCTTCTCCCCTATTCTATTCTATACCTCCTCATGAGTTACGTGATCTACCCATCTAATCTTCAGCATTCTTCTGTAGCACCACATTTCGAAAGCTTCTATTCTCTTTTTGTCCAACGGTGACTCCTACCTGACAGCTGAAAAATGTGTGCCCCGACTGGCACTCGAACCCGGGACCTCTTGCTAACATGACAGATGCTCTATCCAGTCGGGGTACACATTTTTCAACTGTCCCCGTTGATATTTATCAACACCTGTAAGCATCTAAAAGTCTAGATTTCATTATAAATTTATTTTTTGGTAGACCCACTGATGAGCCAAAATACACTCCTGGAAATTGAAATAAGAACACCGTGAATTCATTGTCCCAGGAAGGGGAAACTTTATTGACACATTCCTGGGGTCAGATACATCACATGATCACACTGACAGAACCACAGGCACATAGACACAGGCAACAGAGCATGCACAATGCCGGCACTAGTACAGTGTATATCCACCTTTCGCAGCAATGCAGGCTGCTATTCTCCCATGGAGACGATCGTAGAGATGCTGGATGTAGTCCTGTGGAACGGCTTGCCATGCCATTTCCACCTGGCGCCTCAGTTGGACCAGCGTTCGTGCTGGACGTGCAGACCGCGTGAGACGACGCTTCATCCAGTCCCAAACATGCTCAATGGGGGACAGATCCGGAGATCTTGCTGGCCAGGGTAGTTGACTTACACCTTCTAGAGCACGTTGGGTGGCACGGGATACATGCGGACGTGCATTGTCCTGTTGGAACAGCAAGTTCCCTTGCCGGTCTAGGAATGGTAGAACGATGGGTTCGATGACGGTTTGGATGTACCGTGCACTATTCAGTGTCCCCTCGACGATCACCAGTGGTGTACAGCCAGTGTAGGAGATCGCTCCCCACACCATGATGCCGGGTGTTGGCCCTGTGTGCCTCGGTCGTATGCAGTCCTGATTGTGGCGCTCACCTGCACGGCGCCAAACACGCATACGACCATCATTGGCACCAAGGCAGAAGCGACTCTCATCGCTGAAGACGACACGTCTCCATTCGTCCCTCCATTCACGCCTGTCGCGACACCACTGGAGGCGGGCTGCACGATGTTGGGGCGTGAGCGGAAGACGGCCTAACGGTGTGCGGGACCGTAGCCCAGCTTCATGGAGACGGTTGCGAATGGTCCTCGCCGATACCCCAGGAGCAACAGTGTCCCTAATTTGCTGGGAAGTGGCGGTGCGGTCCCCTACGGCACTGCGTAGGATCCTACGGTCTTGGCGTGCATCCGTGCGTCGCTGCGGTCCGGTCCCAGGTCGACGGGCACGTGCACCTTCCGCCGCCCACTGGCGACAACATCGATGTACTGTGGAGACCTCACGCCCCACGTGTTGAGCAATTCGGCGGTACGTCCACCCGGCCTCCCGCATGCCCACTATACGCCCTCGCTCAAAGTCCGTCAACTGCACATACGGTTCACGTCCACGCTGTCGCGGCATGCTACCAGTGTTAAAGACTGCGATGGAGCTCCGTATGCCACGGCAAACTGGCTGACACTGACGGCGGCGGTGCACAAATGCTGCGCAGCTAGCGCCATTCGACGGCCAACACCACGGTTCCTGGTGTGTCCGCTGTGCCGTGCGTGTGATCATTGCTTGTACAGCCCTCTCGCAGTGTCCGGAGCAAGTATGGTGGGTCTGACACACCGGTGTCAATGTGTTCTTTTTTCCATTTCCAGGAGTGTATTATGACCATCTACTTAATAGCGTGTTGGTTCTGCTTTGTAACGCGTCCGAGATGTTCCTTCCCGGACGCCGGGCCATAACTATGTGGCCCAGTCTCTGAATATGTTGTCAGTATACTATCACATTCGTGTGCCATATCGCCGCTAGAATGATTCACAAATCGTCTGTTCCACTTTTATACTTCCCATATCGTGGCCGTTATGCCAACGGGTGGCCTTCAGTGTCGTTTTGTGCGTTCATTAGTGTATGACAATAATCCTTGCGGCACAAAATTTAATACTGGTCTTCAAAATCCTCCTTAAACCTACCAGTGGCCCCTACAGAGAAGAACTAGAAGAGTGTGTCCGGTGGTCTACACCACGTAAAATTAATCATAAAAGCAGATGACTTGGCTAGGGCAATAACAAGATGCAAATTGTGTGACGGTAATCCAAAGAAAGCATTTTTGATGCGGTTGGTCGTTCTTCTTTGTCAAGTACGATAGCAACTTTTAGTAGCTTCTGCGAGGTACACCATACTGAGGTGGCTATAATACGTAGTTGTAGAAGGGAATGGTACACGTTAATGCTGACGGAGAATGTTAAAGTAGTTTCTCCGGTATAGAATTAAAAGTCACATATTAGGTCTAGAGACAAAAGAACAGGTAAATAACAACCGCTCTACAGAGTATGACAAACGTAGAGAAAGTAAAATCATAACTTAATTGAAAAAGCTTTTAAACCCTAGAAGCTATACTTCATCATGTTATGGCTTGCACTGTTGCGTATAATGCTTACATATAGCGTTCTGTCAAGCTTTCCAGTTTGCTATTTGCTGGTTATGACTCAGCCACTAAAGTGACTATCTTCCCCACGCTTGTTGGTTTATTAAGTTCACCTGAAAACTCGTTGTAAAAACTTTATTCTGAGGCATTTGCACAGAACTGACATCGTGCTGCCACGTTGTTACAGAAATTTACTATTATTTTTTCAGTACATACTTCTTATCACATTATTACACGTTTGGATATTAAAGATGTTCAGTCGCTCTGTACTCCTTTATCAAAAATTCTAAGTATTTCTCTGTCAGAACTGTTTTCACAGTGTAGATTTCAGATTGTCGTCTGTCAATCATTTGCGTTGCATCCTGCTAGTATCCAGTTAAAAATTCTCCGTATACAGGCTTTACAGCGCTGCTTATAGGGGGAGTACCAAAACTTAAATGTCTAAGCTGTTTAGACGGTAGGGGAGCTTAAACTGAATAATTTGAGGCACGGAACTTAAGATCGGAATGAATACTTCAGGTGGTATGAAGTCTTGAACGACAACGAGTATGAGACGTGTTTCCAGATTGCTTGTTTCTGAACCGACGTTGGTGGTCCTACTTTTTCAAACAATACACTATCGTCTGAGATGTGTCCACGTACATATTCTTTTTTTTCCCTCTGGGGTTACAAAAAATCTTTGCTGTGTCTTACCTCAGCAGAAACAGAAGAGTTTCTGGTGGTTGAGTCCTAGTTGTCTATTTCACGCTACAACAGCCATAAGGGATATTTGAAAGATTGTGGCAGTATTTTATGCACATTTGTATTGCACAATCATCTCTCTGAACCGTTACTGAGTGCTTGTGTTGATGGTATACATCATACGTTACCTATAGAAATTATTGATTCACGGTCCTTAGTTCCTTGGTTCAAATGGCTCTGAGCACTATGGGTCTTAGCCGGCCGGTGTGGCCAAGCGGTTAAAGGCGCTACAGTCTGGAACCGCGTGACCGCTACGGTCGCAGGTTCGAATCCTGCCTCAGGCATGGATGTGTGTGATGTCCTTAGGTTAGTTAGGTTTAAGTAGTTCTAAGTTCTAGGGGACTGATGACCTTAGAAGTTGAGTCCCATAGTGCTCAGAGCCATTTGGACCATTTGAACCACTATGGGTCTTAACATCTGAGGTCATCAGTCCCCTAGAACTTAGAATTACTTAAACGTAACTAACCTAAGGACATCACACACATCCATGCCCGAGGCAGTATTCGAACCTGCGACGGTAACGGTCGCGCAGTTCCAGACTGAAGCGCCTAGAACCGCTCGGCCACGGCGGCCGGCCATTAGTTCCTTATTTTGAAATAACTGTTTTAGGATCATCTACTGTCTGTATAACTTTTACCCTAATGTTCTGGCATTCACGGTATTAAGTTAAGTTGGCCTCTGTTCCGATACGATGTTAGTGTTATCTTCTACTGCCATCGCAACCAGCTATAGAGAAACACATTACCTAATTCGTATGTTTCAATGAAGGGGTGTTGCAAGCTACCATTTTATAAAAATACCATCAGCTGCCAATTTTTATTTCATAATTATTTTTCAGACCTCCCCATTTACCTCTTTCTATAAAGTCACGTTTTCATACCATGTAACGATAGAGATTCTAGTCGTTTATGTCTGGAAATGTCCTATACCTCGTGGTTATAATTAAAGTGCAGCTGCTCACTGTGGTCGAATGTGGGCTATAATTATAGTATGGCAGTGAAACTGGGTGTATATGCTAATGCATTATAGAGGAACCGATCTACGTTGGAAAAAATTAGTTCCAATGTTGGCCACCGGGTGCAAACCTGTCATTGTACAGCATCTCGTCGACGTCTCCAGTGCTCATACTGAACAAACTGTGTAGGCGGCGGTTAACAATGAAATCAGTATTATGCCTTGCTCGCTTGTTTGACCTTTTCTGCCCATGTCCCGTTCCTAATCCACTGTGTATGGAAATATTTCTATGCATCTTTCTTCCATTCACATTCATTTGTTTGTAGGGAATGATGCAAGCTTTGAATAAATCATTCTCAAAACGTTACGGCAGTATTTGCTATCCTGGGACTACTGTACATTAAATTAATTGTTTACCCACACTCCATAAGGCACGGCAGCAGCGGCAAGACGAGAGGAGGACGACAGCAGCCTCCGGTCGGCCGCATGGAAGACTTCGCGCGTCCCAGAAGCTGCGGGCTTGCGTAACGCCAGTGGAGGCGGTGTCTGCGAGCCTACAAATAGAGGCGTGGGCGCCGGCCGCGTCCAGCCGACATGCATCCGCGGACCGTCGCATTGCTGGCGTCTCTCGCCGTTGCTGCTGTCTGCGGGGGCGGCGTCGGCGTCGTCGCACAGCAAGGTGAGCCGTCGCCGGACATCCAGGGGCGACACTGACGCACTGTCACGTGTCAGCCACTTCATTGTTCGTGATTTAGGTTACTAGTGGTTTCTATACGTGCTTGAGGTCCAACACAATCACGTGCGGTGCCTAACATGTGTCCCTCTACACTGCGCAAAAGAATGAATGTATCACGTTTATTAAACCCCATCATTTTCCCCACTTGCGACACAAAGTACTAAATTTGGCTCAAAGGTACTTATCACCTTTCCGTGTAATGGTGCAAAAAGCATGGCACCCTGCGACATCACCCGCGGTCTCTGCGACACTCCAGACAGCAAGGTGGCGAGATAAGCGAGAAAATAAAAACACAGATAAGAAGTTCATATCAGGTTCAGGGTGCGTTAATGAGGTCACATTGTCACCGAATTTAACAGTTCTGCCAAACACCAACGTTGACGTTTCACTCGATGGGAAGGACACACACACACACACACACACACAGGTGCGCGCGCGCACACACACAGATCCCCTTAGCCACCTCTCACCCCTTCCCTTGATGATTCTGCGGTGGAGGTCACAACCATGACATCCACCCTTCAAATCACGAGTAAACCATGTCAGAACACCGGCACTCAGAATGAACATGAAAAGGAAGGAGTTGGCGTAAAGGGCGTCAATGAAACCGCCCCATCCCTTGGAGCGTCCATTTACACACATTTCGCTGTCGAAAACTACAGTCTGCAGTATTATGTGCAACAAATCGATGTTCTTGTCAACCTTTGACGCTGACGAGGCTACTAGCCTAGTGAACGTGATGTGACCCCTTTGTTGAGTGGCGGGACCGCCATTTTTGCTGTTGTGTACCTCTGTTCAAAACAATTCGACGAAACTTGATCATGATAAGAGTTAGCAATGGCTGTTTACGCTTTTTCAGTCCTCCCGCTCGAGCCCTCTTGCGGCATGATCACAATTGATGAGGAGTCGGGGGGCTCTAGGAATCGGCCGAGTTTCTTTGCCGTTTTGTTCATACGCATGGCAATGTCAAAGGAGGAAGCGAAATAGGAGGACAGAGAAAGCAGAAACGACGTTTCCTGCTTCGGATCACGTTCAGATTTCGTCGAACGGTTTTGAACGGTCTCTAGTGGTTCCACCCTGTAAGAGTAGAAACTGTGGTCGCGCTATAGTCCAGATGGTTCAGGTCACGTTCAATGAGGGTGAATCGCCCGGGGAGTGTCAACACCGTAAAAAGTCGTCAAGAACGTCGTTCTCTCGCACATTGTACGGCATACTTTCGTTTTCAACAGCGAAATGTGTGTAAATTAACGGCGTAAAGGGTGGCTTCACTGGCTCCCTTTAGACCACCTCCTGAGGCGTTTCCGGGCCGACTCTGAACGCCGGTATGGCTGAAATATTTTCCTCAGCCACACAAAACGAAATCACGTCATTTTAACGGTGGGCGTAGCGGTTCTGACCTCCACGGCAGAGGCGTCAAGAGAACGAGTGAAACGTGGGTAAGGGGTGGGGGGGCTGTGTTCGTGGGACACGTTCACGGTGGCATTGGACAGAATTGTGGTGAAATTTGCTACCAATGTGACGTAATTATCCTACTTGGAACCCACGTCAGCTCTTCCCTTTTTTTCGCAAATATCGAAACATCGCTGTTTCCAGCGTCGCCAGACTCTAGAGTGACGTAGAAGGAATCCACAATTCTGCATCATTACAAAGGAAGGTTGTGGGCACCTGGTAGTCGAAGTCTACACCAATCACCAATCTTTAAGACTGATAACGCACGAAGGGGTATTCATAACCATAATTATTTTTAGCTGTAGTTTGGTGTATGCTTGAAATGAGGTGGCAGACCTTTTTGTACCTGACCAGGTTTCGAACTCAAACACAATCTTTACATGGAGATCTCGAGGAGTTTGGAATCTTGGGGAAACAACGAAATGATGGAACTGTATCACTCGGAGGGATTAAATCCAGCGGAAGGGGAAATCGAATTTCGAACCCAAATCCAGCACCAGTATTTTCAACATCTGAAACTCAACTGCCATAAGAAATAATTTCCCAGTGACCTCACATGACTCTTGGTTTACTAATAAAATGAAATTTATTATCTAATAAAGCTTACTTGTGACAGTGTTTTACTTGCCACGAGTTTCATCTTTGTCGTGTCGTAACCTACACCAACTCTCTGCCAGTCTATAGCGAAGAAACATCATGTTCTGTACTGATCTGGAACCATGATGCAAACCTTCGTTGTTCAGTTGGCGTTACCAGATGTAAAAATGTAACTTAAACTGATTTAGGATGGCATGAATGGCTGTTAGACCCCGAAGGGCAGATTCAATCGCCTAATTAAAAAGGTTTTCCCTATCCTCTCCGCCCGCAGGCACCTTCCCATCGTGAAATATAAGAGTTGTGTTTGTAAGTGTCGTGTTGTTTTCGTGCTGGAGATGATGAAAGAAGGGAGAGGGTGAAACGCAGTGCCGGCACATAACCTGCTCTGCTCGAAGAGCACCAAGGACCCACCGAGCGCAACGGCCCCGTCGGACGGCCGGGTCACCACCAACAGTGTTGCATGCCCCTTCTTCGTGAGACATTGTGCACAGGTTTTGAACTGAATTCAAACCAGTGGCGCGAAGTCTAGTGTTCAGGGACTTGTCACAAAGGCAAATGTATGAACAGCATGCGGCTTACGCGGACGATCCTCTATCACTGGCTACGCACGCTAGTGGTTAATTTCGATGATCTGACGGGAACTGGTATATCCTTCTCGACACGGCTGTTGACTTACCAGAGGTGATATGTTCATGGTTGTTGAAAATTGTTGCCGGAAATTGTGAATCGAATGCAGGTCATAAGCCTATGAAGATAGAATCATTCTAACACACTACCAGACTACACAAGTGTCCGATTCACGAGGCTACGATTCCGTCGTAACGAAGGATGCTTCTCACCGGATGAGAATTCTCATTCCCTGGACATGTACTGCAGCTTGTTCAAAACATTCATTTCCTTCTTCATCCGCATCTTCTTCACCAGCTGCCTCCATTACCCAAAGCGTGCTTTCTACCTGGTTTTGTAATTACTGAAATAACATCGCACAACGTCCCTCTGCACGACCTAGCAACACTGTAGAATGTGAAAATTTCTGTAAATGTTTCGCTTTCCATTTGAACAGCTGCAGCGTTGTATGTTTATATGGTCCTTTGATACATACGATGTACTGCAAACGCAAAGGCGACATATCGAGCACAATTTTCTCTTTATATTTTTAAACAGCATTTCATCTCATATATCTGTGTAGGCAACAGCTTTGTAGTCATTATTCATGCAGCAAATGATGTGAAGAATACTGAAGTATGTAATCTACAACTGGAGGTAAAATTTTCCTCAAAAATATATATTGGTGCATAAATTCATGGAATTTGGCGTGTTGTCATACAAGTTGTTACAAGCATATTGCTTAATCATCACTCTTTATTTGAGTTTCTAGATTTGTTCTTGTATTAACTTATTGAATATTGCGCATTTGAAAGTTATGAGATTTGTTGTTTAAGCCTTACAAAATGGAGCACGATACGGAAAAGTCGAATATTTGTGACATTTTGCTCTTTGGATTTAATAGGGGGGTTGCAGGCGTCGAAAGGAGCTGGAAACATTTGTGCCGTGTATGGGGTGTGCCTCTAAGAAATAACATCAGAAAGTAGTTGTTTTTTCATTTATGATCGTTTCGACATGATTTATTCGCCACATTCAAGAAGACCAGTGGGCTCTGATGGCAAATATGACGAACGAAGGCCATTTAATCTTAGTGAGATGCTTGCATTTAGTGGTCGATGTTGGGGAAAAAAGAAAGCAACGAAGATTAGTGTTACAGACTCCATTGACTATGAGTTCCTTAGAGACAAAGCAGGAGCTGTAATTGGGAAGGACAGGAAAGGATATCAACCGTGTCCATTCAAAGGAAAGATCCCAGCGTTTGTCTTAGTCGACTTAAGAGAGTAATGGCAAACTCAAATCAGGAATACAGGTAGGGATTTGTAACACCATGTGTCAACTTAAAAAAAAATCTGAAATAAACGCCAGTGTGAAACCTCAGAACATAATGTTGTGCATCTGGTGGAATAGAGAAGGTGTTTTCTGTTATGAACTGCCTTCCTGGGTGTCACCGTCGCAGTTGGAACTTGCTGCCAACAATTAAGATGCCTTGTCGTCACATTAAAAAAATCTAACTAAAGAAACTGCATCGACCGATGCTACAGTAAGAGAACACCCCTCTGCACTCTGCTGATCCCGCAAAACTCTTTACTGACTGCATTTTATATGCGACATTTCATCAAAACTGCTTCTCCTTTCTTGCTGTCAGAAGCTTGAATCGAACTTACACTACACTCACTCACTTGTTTCATTTCCTGCACAGCTTTTTGCATCCTATTTTGTGGTCATTCTGTAAGGTTTCCTTGCGCAGATTAACTTTTCTGATTCGAAACTACGTGCTTTGTGCAGCTTACGACATTTCTTTTTTAATAAGTGTCACGTTGTCTTACTACTTGCATTACATGTGTTAGAGGTGGTGTCAATGAAAGAGTTCTTAAGGAAAACTGTTTGCTGGTGTATAATATTAAAATTTATGTTTCTTACTCATAATTTTAATAGTGTCTAGTAATACTAAAAACCGGAATCAATTTCGGTGAATGAATTATTTAGTTGGAGTACACTTATGCCAGAAACACAAAAATAGCTACGGCAACTACTGAAGTAGATAGCCGCCCCAAAAATTCCCACTCTTCTTTATTTATAATGTTTGACTTACAGTTGATGCAAATGGATATTATTAATACGTTTTAGACCCAAATCATTGTTATAGAAATGCGAATAAAACTCGTTACCATACTATTTAGGTATTTCGGATGTCAATCAAAACCGTGGAACCTGGCACAACTGCATTTTCGATGCATGCACTTCCCCAAGCGCTAGCCAGCTTGAGAAACACATTAGCTGTGGAAAAATGTTTTCCCGTTGCTAGTCTAACAGAGAACTGACAACGTTGCAGAATATGTTTGGCAACTGTGTGAAAATCGATTTACTTCCTGGAGTGGTTCAGAATTCTCCTGCTAAATTCTCACTTAAGGTGTAACACTGGGTATTCAAATTTACGATTTGATTCCAGAAAGATCACTCCATGCAGCGTCTACAGGCAATCTCATGTTATACGAGCTGGCTATCACTTGTGGAAACACATGCTTCGAAGACGTGGTGGTGCTGGGTTTCACTGTTTTAACTGGCATCAGAATGAACTAAAGAGTAGGGCAACGAGTTTTATTCGCATTTCTGTAACTACGTTGCATATTATTTGTGCTGTCAATCACTATGACAATGAGAGCATACTGTAGGCTCATTAGCTAATTTGAAACACAGCTGTTTTGTGAAGGGGAAGGTGCTATACTTCTTGGTTCAATTCTCTCTGAAGGTCTAGACAATTTGTCACATTTTTACCTCTTATCTTACCGAGCTACAATCTTCCGGATCGATAATCAGCAAGGAAACCTTAATTTTCACTATCTTAAGTCTTCTTACTACCTTTATTTAGTACACACTAAATCTAAAGGTAAAAATTGAAGAAACTGCACCATTGTACCCATCTTAAAACATATTTTTCTGCTTATACTGACATCAACTATAGTTTTTTTGGGGGGGGGGGGGGGTTGTAGTTTGAGTGATCTACGTTCAGCACTGAATAACTTAAAACTTATGTTTTTTGCTTATGTTGATATAAAATTTTGTTTTTTGTGAACACAGTATTTGACTAATATATGTGTGCGGCACTGAATAAATTGATAACTTTTTTTTTTTTTTTTTTTTTTTTTTTTTTTTTTTTTTTTTTTTTAGTCTACTCTCACTGTCAGATTTACGTATTCTCGTGGTAGTTCCGAAATGCTTCTTGGGTAGTGTCATGGTGACAGAAACCACATCGAGCTCAAAAGCAAGTACTGTGTTACTAATGCACAAAGGTTTAGGAAGGCTCTTATTATGGGTACTGTTTCATTTCTTAAATTAGACTTCCATTGTAAGGTTAGATAAGGTTATCATGGTAAGTTGTAAGTAAATTTTTATTAGGTTCTTGCATATCTTTATAACATTTCTCAACAGGAAAATATAAGAGAGCAATTAATCATCAACAACATATTCCCTCATGTTAACAAAAACTGAAGGTGGTTAGGCATTTTTTGAACCAGTGTTTCTAGAAAGCTACAGTTTCGGAGATGAAGATGTCATCAATCCAAGTTTAAAATACATTTTCAGCCACAAAGAAAGGTTGTCTTCCACCGCTCAGAACCGGCCATTGCAATAACAACCTGCCCTTCGAATTAAATTCCGTCTTCTATTGGACAACAGCATAAATTAGCTTTACAGCAGGAGATGATAAACTTTTTGTACTGTAATGTAAAGTTAATACCCTGGCATGGATCACCATAGTGTTCGGCTGACTTGGGAAGGTACTTAAATTGGATAAATGAAAGCATAGTAGCATTCGAATCTTACCTTTACGAATGTGTATCACACAATGTTGATAAATCTTCTCTGCTTTATAGAGCTATCTAGAAGCATAAGCTATTAGTTGTTCTTTCCCTGCTATATCCTGGCTCAAAACACAGCCTGGAGCAGGGTCACTTGAACCACATGATAATAGAAACTGCGGACAGTGCACAGTCAGTTGCTCAGCAAAGGGTGCTTCTGTCAGTCGTTCAGTCGCAACAGTAGTGCCGAAATTCGGTGCTCCGGCTTGCCAGTGGGTTCCGCTTCTGATATGTACCGTTACAGAACTATTGTCGTCGCCAAACGTACCTTAACCTGTAAGTTACAACAAAATGCGAATAAGCGAGCTGCATGCGTTTTGTAGTGTTACACAAAAATAACACAGATAAGTTTTGGTTTCTTTAGAGTGGTGTTTTATTTCGATACGAAGGTCGAACTACACCCATCGCCAAGTTTACCTTAATCTGTGAATTATATCAGTAGTGCCAATAAGTGAGCCACTTTTGTCTTGTAATGGTATGTAACGAATTCACGTATTTTAATAAGCAATAGAGACAATTATTGGTGTCTTTACTGGGCGACTTTGCTTCGATGTGAAGACTGATTGTTTGTCCAAGATTGAGCTCAAGCTTTCCCCTGTGTGGAATATTTTCCAAAGACATTACTACTCACAAGAGTTGCTCCTTTCACTATGTCGAAATAAGTGTTCCTGAAGCTAACTTGCTGCCTTTCGCAGTTTCGTATTACTAAAATATGCAATTTTTGTAACACACCATATTCAAGATCTCTGCAAAACAGTCACGTTTCGTCTGCCCTGTTGTGTTAAAGTGCCGGGAAACGTAACATCAGCGGAACAACTTCCTATAGAACTTATCTTGGAGGTAGGCGTTAGTATCATTTAGCCTGCGATTATGATATGGAAAAGAGATACAGCGTGCAAACCTTTATAGATAGCCGTGTCACCATAGTTCCGATCGGTAAATGACACAACTTTCCTCGAAGGTTAGTTTTTGTACTGCCAGTGGAAGATAACCTCAACAATAGCTAGGAGCAAAAGTAATACTTCTTATAGCGTACAACATAACGCATTATCTTCTTCCTCGCCCTCCTAAAAAAAAGTATTTGGTGAGGTGAGACATTTAGAGAAACAGTTTCAGACATCATTTGTATTACATTTCATTACTAAAGAAGGAGTTAGAAACGTTTTTCTTAGTGAAGGAGGGAACCCTGAACCCAAACATTCCAATCTTTTTTGCTGATACAATAGTGAACTCTTCACCATTAATCCTGACAGAACCAGAAGAAATGTCACTATCAAAAAGCAGCAAATAGGCCCCGAACATTAAACCAAATCCCAAGTGTTAGGACATTAAAAGTCGATCTAGAATTAGCTCTACAGAAATGTACAGCTACGAAAGTACACTGTGCAGAACAAATTAAGCAGGCACAGAAAAAACAATAACAACAACTTCAGTGTAGGAAGCAGAACAAGTACTTAGTCATGAAGTGAGCAGTAACGTAATGGTGACAAGAGCAGATGAAGGAAGTACTGTCGTGCTGTTAAATAAAAAAGATTATAGAAACAAAAAGGAGAATTTTTCCAGTTATTTCAGCTGCAAAAACCGCAGAAAGATCCAACAGCTAAATACAATGATCAGGCTAAGCGTTTGTAAACAAGTGCTTCTACATTTTTTCTGAATATGTTTCTACGAGCATTCTTCAAATGAATCCTAGTGCTCCGTAGCAGTACGGTTTATCCAAACTCAACCAACAGGAAAGTCCAATCCGCCTAGTGGTACCTACAATACAAGCACCAGTACAAAATATTGGCAGGAAGGTGACCGTCATCTTGAGGAAACACTGAACTTCGTAGGGAAATATAGCAAAAGTACATTTCAGATTTAGCTAAAAAGTTAACAGATGATAAGGTACCAACAAATGTAAAATTAGTCTCTTTTGATGTATATAGCTTGTTGTGGAGCATTCCTGTGAAAGACTTTACAGGTATTGTGTCACAAATTTGTATTTACACAACATTAATACAGAAGAGCAGCTTAGCATAATTAGCACACTAGACTGTTGTTTAAAATAAAATTATTCCTGCTTTCCAGGATCTACATCTACATCTACGTATATACTCCGCTAGCGACCAAGCGGTGTGTGGCGGAGGGCACAATTCGCGCCAAAGTCGTATTTTCCCCCCTCTGTTCCACTCGCGGATAGCGCGAGGGAAAAACGACTGTCTGAACGCCTCAGTACGAGCTCTTATTTCCCTTATCTTTGAATGATGATCGTTATGCGATTTGAAAGTTGGTGGTGATAATGTGTGCTCTACATCCTCGCCGAAGATTGGATTTCGGAATTTAGTGAGCAGCTCCTTCTGTTTAGCGCGCCGTCTATCTGCAAGTGTGTCCCACTTCAAACTTTCTATGAGGTTTGTAACGCTCTCGCGTTGGCTAAATGTACCAGTCACGAATCTTGCCGCTCTTCTTTGAACCCTCTCAGTCTCTAGAATCAGACCCAACTGGTAAGGGTCCCATACAGACGAACAATACTTTAAGACTGGACGAACTAATGTATTGTAAGCTATTTCCTTTGTTGAAGGACTGTATCGCTTCAGGATTCTGCCAATAAACCGCAATCTAGAGTTCGTCTTACCCGTTACCTGTGTAATCTGATCATTCCATTTGAGATCATTTCGAATAGTCACACCTAGATACTAGACTGATGTTGCCGGTTCCAAAGACTGATCATTTAATTTGTATTCATACATTAAAGGGGATTTTCGCCTTTTTATACGCAGTAGGTTGCACTTACTAATATTGAGAGATAACTGCCAGTCATTACACCACGCATTTATTTTCTGCAAGTCCTCAGTGATTTGTTCAACTTTCGTGTGATACTACTTCCCTGTAGACTACAGCATCGTCGGCAAACAGTCTAAGGCCGCTGTCAATACCATCAACCAGATAGTTTATGTAAATCGTAAAAAGCAGTGGACCTGTTACGCTGCACTGGGGCACACCTGAAGTTAGTCTTGTTTCTGTTGAAGTTACCCCGTTCAGGACGACATACTGCTCCCTGTCTGTTAGAAAACTTTCTATCCGAAACTTCCTGGCAGATTAAAACTGTGTGCCCGACCGAGACTCGAACTCCGGACCTTTGCCTTTCGCGGGCAAGTGCTCTACCAACTGGGCCACCGAAGCACGACTGACGTCCGGTACTCACAGCTTTACTTCTGCCAGTACCTCGTCTCCTACCTTCCGAACTTCACAGAAGCTCTCCTGCAAACCTTGCAGAACTAGCACTCCTGAAAGAAAGGATATTGCGGAGACATGGCTTAGCCACAGCCTGGGGGATGTTTCCAGAATGAGAAACTTTCTATCCAACCGCATATGTCATTGGATAGACCGTAAGCGCGCACTTTTTGTAGCAAGCGACAGTGCAGAACTGAGTCGAACGCCTTTCGAAAGTCGAGAAATATGGCATCAACCTGGGAGCCGGTATCTAGAGCCTGTTGTATATCACGCACAAAGAGGGTCAGCCGTGTCTCGCATGACCATTTGTAACGCAGGAAATGCATATCCTCCTATTCCCATCTATTGTACTATAAATTTTTTCCTTATTTTGTTACCTGCATATATATGATATTTCTGTGCCTTTATATATTGTAATTGTTTTACTATTTGTATATATATATATATATATATATATATATATATATATGCGTCTATGTCGATGTATAATTGGTTTGTTTTGTAAATATTATTTGTATTTTACGCTGGGTCTTGCTTAGGGAAAACTATGCTGTCGAACGAATACATCGATAGGTCGTGTGGAGAACCAAAGTGTTTAGGATCTTTGGTAGTGTTAACTCTGTCGCGTGGAGCGCAGGCAGAGGAGAGTCTGGCGGGAATAGGTCGGCGGAGCAGGTGTGTTGTGTGACGCTCCCGCGAGTTGCTGCGCTTTCGGGGTTTGGCAGCATGTAATTGCGCTCGACTTGCTATGATAGTTTCTGACACGGTGTCGCGGACGGGAAGCATTAACTGGCGCACTTAAAGAGCCCGTTTCGCCTGGTCACCGTGTCGAGAAGAAGGCGCGCCAACATCCAGCTTCTGCAACAGCGACGGCTGACAATGAGTGACTGTCGCCACCTCCTCGATCGACGGCTTCAAACCTTCAATCAACCAACAAGGAAGACTGGAAGCACGTAAAGTTTTAGAACTGTATGGCAGACCTCAGCTTTTAAAATTGTTGCATCACAAAATTACAGCAACTTAGCATGAACCTTTGTTGCTCATTGTCCCAATTGCATTACCAAGCAGGGTCCCTTCCTTTTCCGGAATGAACCGGAGTGTCGTTGAAATTCAAACGCCAGCATTAAAGTAATATCATTCCATTTCACTGCTTTAATTTCAAAGTTCACTTAAAGTATTCATAGCTGGCTACAATATTTAGATTACACAAGTACAAATTAAGAGTGCGAGTTTTGTTACCATATTTTAGCTTACCTGTGACTGCAGCTCAGCTTGGTACGTACTAAATTTTACTATTGTTAATTGTTCAGAATCATTTAATTCAAGTTCAAAGTTAAATCTCTTATTTCTAAATTGCGTAGATTCAAGTAGCTTTTGAAATGATTGTTGAGGTAGCCCAAGATTAACCGTATTTTACTGAATTTCGTAGTGCTTCAGAAACAAAGCTCACTATTAATTTCAGTCACTAAATTAACTTTCAATTTTCCGGTTTTATTGGTTCTTTTGCTAAATTAAGTCAGAGTGTAGCGAAATTTATTACTTCTGACAAACTTTCAGTTTTCACACTACACATGTCAAACTTCAGTTGCCACGCTTCTAGTGATAATGATATGTGTAATAACCTTCCTTTTTCAGTTACTATAGTAATTGTCCATAGGACTGGTGACCGTAATTTCCCCCAAATCTCAAATATCTAATTACCGCTAGTTAATTGTTAACGTAACGGGCGCACATTTACTTTCTTTATTAACTTTACCCCTTTTCAAAATTAATTTCCACCAGTTTCATTTGCATTTTTCTTTCATTTAGATGTAACCTTTTCCTCCATCTTTACCGACAAATTAACTTCGGTGACGATTGCTTTTCCCAAATTTCCATTAGGTACACGCGGTTTAATTTTTCACTGTCATTAAACTCGATAAGTGAGGGGGAGGTTACACGCTGTTTCCTAAAACTGTGCTGGTTTCTGCAGGTGAGCATCTCAAAGTCTAGAAAGGTCGTTATGTCTGAACACAAAATATGTTCCATGATTCTACAACAAATCGATGTCAGTGAAATTGGCCGGTAATTATGTGCATCCGATTTCCTACCCTTTTTATAGATTGCTATGACCTGGGCCTTCTTCCAGTACTGTGGAACTTTCCGCAGTTCCTATGATCTCTGATAGATGATGGATAAGAATGGTGCTATATTTGTAGCATAGTCAACATAAAATCTTACGGGGATACCGTCTGGGCCAGATGCCTTTCTGGCCTCTAAGGATCTTAACTGTTTTACAATCCCAGATACACTAAACACTATGTCAGCCATCCTTTCGTTTGTTCGGTAATAGAAAAGGGGAATGGTGCTGCAGTCCTCTATCGTAAACGAGTTTTTGAAAGCTAGGTTTAGAATTTCGGCCTTCTGTTTATCATAGTCAGTTACATTACCCATGCTGTCAGCAAGAGAAGGTATTGAATTATTTGTAGCGTTCATAGATTTTATGTACGGCCAAAATTTTTTGGGGTTATTTTTAGAAACTGCAGATAAAATATTGCTTTAAAATTCATTAAAAGAGTCTCTCATTGTCCTTCTGGCAGTTGCTTTCATTTCGCATAATTTCTGTATGTCAGCGGGGCAGTGACTATGCTTAAAACGACTGTGCTAAATTCTCTGCTTTCTCAGCAACTTCCTGATATGTTTGTTGTACCAAGGTGGATCCTTTCCCTCCCCTATACTTTTGGTAGGCACATACTTCTCTAGCACATGGTGCACAATACCTTTAAATTACGACCAAAGATGCTCAGTATCTTTGTGTCCCGTGGTGAATGCTTGGAGCTGACAAAGAAGATATTCATTGCTTTCCCAAACAACAAAACTCTAAGCTGTTTATTTATTTATTTTGAAACTTTCACTGACATAGGAGCCACAACGACATTTTGGTCGCTAATACCTTCTTCAAGATTAACTTCCTCAAAAAGATCAGGTCTATTTGTCGCCAAGATATCTAATATGTTCCCTTCTCGAGTTGGTTTTCTAACCAATTGCTCAAGGTTGTATGTTGAGAGCTCCTAGAATAACTTCACATTAATCTTTGCTTCTGCTATTATAAGTAAGCAAATGGTCTGGTAAAGAGCTCCCCCATTTGCTAACAAAAATGTTCATGGATAAGTGGGAGACTGATTTTCTTAAGAGTGACTTTTGGCAAAACATGTTGTGTACTGGTACAGATAAGTCGATGATATTCTCTGTATGTGGTTAGGTTGCACTAGACATCTCCACAAGTTCATGGGAAATATGAATCATTGGCATATTAACATAAATGTCAGTACGGAGTTAGGGCAGTGCAGTATTAATTTTCTTGATAACGTCTTATTGATTGTCAATAGCAAACATAAATTTAACATTTACCGAAATGACTCCTTTACTGACACATTCATTCCAGCTTCCTCTCAACATCCTACAGCCTACGAACATGTAACATTCCACCCCATGATCCACTGTCACCCTTCTATCTCCATTCTCAAGAAGACAATGACCAGAAATTCAATACAATAAGAACAATAGCCGCAAATAATGAGTTTGATTCCAACATTAGTGACAAAATTTTTATGAAAAAACGAAGAATCAAGCCCGACACATACTGTTCCCAGTGAACAACACAGATAGACCGAAAAGGAAGTGGTGCACTATACGTTTTATATGTAAACTTCAAATACGGCAAGCAACATTTCTAAAGCAAGGGATTTCTCTCTGTTTTCCCATGTCCAACAGATGGTAGGTAGATGTCTCGTCAGTTCTAAAGGTAAGCAGCCAGACATCATGAAAAATGTGATTTATCAGATAATCTGTCGAGAGTGTCACTGTTGCTCTATTGGACGGACTGGGAGGTCAATCTGCACTAGACTCAAAGAGTACCGTATCAGTTGGAGATTAAAGAAGCCAGATTCATTCTCTGCCAAACACTGAATAACTGAAAACCACAAATACATAATAGATATAGAAGTCCTACACAGAGAAGAAAAGGTTGCAAAGCTCACTTAGTTACAAATTTTAGAAATTAAAAAACAGATGTGTATATCCCCACTCAATACAGTATTGCAGTTCCCACAATTAAAAATAATCTTGGTGCCTTCATTCACATAATCAAAACAAAATTCCGTTGCTGTGCATAGCTCTACTCCAATGTATGTTCAGTTATAGTTATTGTAAATGGAGTACTAATGAATTTTGTATACGCTGTCCTAACGAATTTTGTAAATCCATATGTAACGTAAAAATTTACTACAGAGATAACATTTTTCGGTTTAAGTCAAGAATCGAAAGATTTAAAAGATTGACGTGTACACTATTGCTTGTTCCTCATCTTTGGGACCGGTTATTTACTTGAAATTGGGTTTTAACTCGAGACCTAGGTCGTACAATAATAATAAAGTTTGTGAAACAAGGCTAAATAACGTTTTGTTTAGCCAGTAAAATTACAGAAAAAATTTTAAAAATGTTTTTTTTTGATAAAAGTTAGATCTTTGAGCCACCAGTAACATAGCTTCAAGTAGGCGTAAGATCTTCACGTATTTTGATACATATTACAGACTATTTAGACGTGGGAATAACGTTTTTATATTTAATTTGAGGGACAACTGTGGCTTGCCCCAAGTGGAGTATAAATATCAAACTTCACCATATGGGATACTAAGAACAAGATGGCCGAGCCTGAGATGCACAGTGATCGGCTGTTTCTTTTTAATGGCCAAAAAATTCTGGACTGCGATTGTCTGTTTCGTTTTAGTGAATGGTAAAATAACGGCTGTGACTAGGAGAACTAAATGTGTGTTTGTGTGTGTATTCTGTTAGTAACAATGTGTGGGTTCCGCAAATGCTAGCAAACTGTCCGAATCTGTGAGGTATGTACTGATAGGCTGTTTCATATTAATTGCCAGTAAAACACTGGGCTGTGATAGTGAAATTCTAATATGTGTTTGTTGCTTAGAAGCTCTCTGATTGGCATTCTTCCAAGAAAATGGCTGGGTTTAAGATGGAGATGGAAAATGAGGAAATGGAAAATGCGATTTGACAGCAAAATATTGGGCTGTGGTTGGGAGATCTAAATATGTCTGTCGTGGCTTAGAGGGTGCCTCATTGAGTTGTTCCCAACAAAATCCCAAGGTTTAAAAGAGGTGATAGGAGAGGTGTACGACAACGATAACGTCATCACACCACCAGCCAACAGACTCTTGTAGCATCTCATCTCCAAGGCTTCTAATCGTTTATTTCTGTCCTCCCCAGAGCCAGTATTCACAATCACCCAGAACTGTGACTGAACAGAACATTTAACGAATATTTTTCTGGTCTGAAGGTTGTAACCACCCCACAGAAATCATAATAAAAAATGAAAATGTACCATGAACCAGGTGTAACCTCCCCTCGGAAATAAGAATTAAATGAATTTTAAATATTGTAACCTCGGAACATAATTGGCTCCCATTTATAATCTCTGTGCAGAAATGCATTCACATTTAATGTTCCCACAAAATTCTTTTCTCATTTAATGTTAAGTTCGAAACAGAAAAAATTCCTAAACCCAAAAATAATAAAAAAAGGAAAATTCAGTAACCTGGTAAATTTTATGACGACAGCAGCGCTGCGCCACGGCCCTGTATTCTGAATAAAAAAAACAAAAATTCTTACCTCAATAAATACTGAAAATATATCTGCTCTTACCTAAAAAATTTTCAGCTCAGCTCCGTGCAATGCTGGCCTATGCTTTGTGACTCATGAAAGGAATTAATTATTCATTGGATAAAATCTTTAAATTGAAATGAATGCTTTTTTTTAAAAAAAATTACTTTATATTATAAAAATTATTATTGGGGCATTTTTTTAAAGAAATTAGATGACAGTTAACATACATTACTAGATATGCGCAAGGCTGCTTCTTTACCTTCTACAACAATACTCATCCTCCAGAGTCCCGACCAGAGCAGACTACCGACACGTGCAGACTACTGCCGACTCACGCAGACTACTGTCGACTCACGTAGACTACTGTCGACTACCACAGACTAATGCCGACTAGCGACAAGCAACAACTAACTACATACTGCTCTCTGGTCAGAGACTCTCCTAAGTCTTTCCTGTTGCAGGCAGCACATACATCGCATACCTCTTACATAACCCTCCACTGGGGGGGGCAAAAATTTGGCAGCGATGGTGAGTCAATTGGACTTGCCATGAGAAACAAATTTTTCTTAATTAACTAATTTACAATCCCAGAATATATACATATATATAAGTGCAGAATATGAAATAAAATATAGTGCACATGCACTGAGTACAGAACATATCAAGCAATGACAAAATGTATACACAATGAGTACAAAACATATTGACAAATGGCAAAAGTGCACACGCACTGTGGTACAGAACATATCAGAAAATCACAAAATGTATAGGCAGTGAGTACAAATCATATTAACAAATAACATAAAATGCAAACGCACTGTAGTTCAGAATATATCAGCAAATCACAAAATGTATACGCAATGAATACAAATCATATTAACAAATGACATAAGTGCATACGCACTGTAGTTTTTTTTACTATTTTACAAGAACTAGGATAGGAAAGTGAAGGATTGCATCATGGTTGTAGCACATTAGGTTGCACGCAGATGCACTGAAAGTCCATATCTTTCTACAGAAGCACAACACCAAGTGAGACAATCTGAAGTTCTTTTCCCAGAAGTATTAATCAGTGTAGCCAAGACACTGAAATGTCGTAGTAATATTCCATGTTATCATTTTGGTAGTACATTAGGTACACCAAACAGTGGGACCATAATAACATCTCCATCGCTCAAGGTGGTGAACAGCATGTCGTGGCAACACCACTTCTTGTAAGGTACACCAACGTAGAATTAGTGCAAAAACCAAATATAGTGCTCCATAAGCATGAGGATAGACAGGACAAACGGATATTACAGTAATTTCTGGTAATTAGATCAGAAGGTGAAGGACATTAAGTCTTATGTCAGTCATCATTGATAATTACTAGTCTATCAACTGATTTGATTAACTGGAGGCACTCATCGCCCAGTTACTGAACATTTCTGTACCATGTATGAAGTATTACAGAATAATGTTCATAAGTTATCTATTTACAGAGAACATTGGCACTCACTTACCAGTTACAAATCATCAGAAGTCATCATTCGAAACAGGAGCTAATGAGTGTAGCATCAGGCTACTAGTATTCATATATATATATAGCATAAAAGTGACATAATACAAATTTAAATATAAGTAACAGTGGCATTCGTTGGCCAGCAAGTACTGAGTATTACAAAACATTTTTCATCATTCAAATTACATATGACATATTTAAAAATAATTATTGGCACTCAGTGGCCAGTTACAAACCATCAAAAGTCATCATACAAAACAGGAGTTAAAGAGTGTAGCATCAAGCTACTGGTATTCATATATATAGCATGAAAGTGACATAATACAAATTTAAAATATAAGAAACAGTGGCATTCATTGGCCAGCAAGTATTGAATATTACAAAACATTTTCCATCATTCAAGTGACATATGACATATTTAAAATGTAACACTCTGTAACTGTTACTCAAAGTCTGTGATTAGAAAATATCATTCATTATTACTCATAACTCTTTTAAACTAGTAGCAATATTTGGGACTGGTAATAAATTTTTTTTTGTGCTAGCAATGCATTGCATTGGGATCGATAATTAATTGCTGGGGCATAACAATATTTGCATTTGACTTATTGCTGCAAATGAAGATGGGTAATGTCATTCGTCATGAGTCAGCTGTAGCAAGGTTATGAAACAAATAGAGTATATGTGATCACATTCATGAATGACACACACAAATGGGTAAAAAAAATGCAAGTTTAATGACCAACTGCTTATAGCACATTAATTTCATGAATAATTTCTCCTGGAAAAAAATACAAAATGGATTATTAAGCTGAAAGAAGAAACGCATATTATGCTGAAAAGTAGTGAACTTCGAATTAACAGGTAATGAAATGTGTATTAAATATATATGTTCTCTAGCTGTCCTTTCCAAAACCTTCAGTCATCATACCATTCGACATAAGACATACTGTCAAAACGAACTGCAACAAATACCTAAATAACTACATAGCATTTCTTAACTAACAGTAAATATATAAACTGCATCATTATTTTCATCTGCAAAGAAAAACTTCATTATCCATATCATCATAACTCCATTAATATCATCAACTGTAAAGAAAAACTTCATTATCCATATTAGAATATTCTGCATCACTATTCATCATCATTCATTATCATCTGCAAAAAAGTCACTTCATTATTCATTATACAACTATTCATAATATAGAGTTCCTTATTTCTAGCATATTTCATCATTAAAACTAAGATGTGTAGTTCTGTCTGACAGTCAATCGCCTTGTATTCTGAAAGAAAAAAATTAGTTAAGACTGCTATCATACGATGTGTATAGTATATTCTTGTTAATGCTTGTTAATTCTGATCCATTTACTATTCATGACGAGGTATTGTATCTTCTTTCGTTCATTCCGAAGGTGAAATTCCCATAATTTATTTCTTTTACGCGTTATTTCTTTCTGAAAATGATGAACAATGATTAATGTCTTGCATTTAAATCATATACCCATTAAATAAAAGCTGGTTTCTAGTGATATAATTGAGCATACAGCATAGCATGACAGAAAACGTAATATGTCAAAAAAAAAAACATGGACAGTGTTCAGATGCAAAAATGTACACAGAGTATCACAATGTAGCAGCAAAAAAAAAAAAAAAAAATTGTAAAAATAGTCACGATGTTGAGATATCATAAGGCAAAATGTCAAAGTCAACTGGTGTTTGTTATATCTTAAATATTTCATAGTGCATACAAACAAAACAGTAAAACAATCATACATACATGAAAAATGGAAAATGTGCACGGTCTGATGTGTAACAAGAAGAAATGCTTCTCTTTGTTCAGCTTCTATGTTGTGTAGTTGATAGAGGCGAGAGTTGAAGACTTTAATGGAGAAAGAATTTGATAAAATTAATATGTCACTAGATACAATCGCATAATTGGTCATAAAATATGTAAGTTTATCTGGAAAAATGTGCACGGTCTGATGTGTAACGACAAGAAAAGCGAACTGCTAACCTTACCTTGCCGGGCACTTGCCAAGAAAAAATACGATAATCATAAGTAAGTGTTCATGTGAATATAATTGCATAAGTGGTCATAAAAAAATCATGAAATGGCATTACAGTGTGATAAATCATAAAGTATGTTCATTCAATAAAGGATTTGATGTTGGAGATTTGGTGATTCCCTTTGGTTGTTCTGTTTCTCAAAGTTTCGACGTGTACTACATTGGGGTGAGGAATGCTGCGAATTCGATATGGCCCTGTATACAGAAGCTCAAATTTACTACATCTACTTTTTCCTCTATTAGATAAATAATGTGTGCGTACTAATATCTTCTGTCCAATGTGAAAGTCACGGCGTGTATAAACCTGTTTTTGCTGTCTTCTTCGGCGCTCTGCGGCACGTTTGATGTTGTTCAGCGCAATGTCAATTATTTCATTGTGTCGTAGTCGACAAGATGTAGGAAAGGTTACTAATTCTTTAATTTTGTTAGGTGGTTCAACATTTTTCAGTATAACAGTCGGAGATAGCATAGTAGATTCATTTGGTATGGAATTAATTACATCCTGGAATGAGAGTATGTGTGTGTCGAAATTAATATGTTTTTATGGCAGTATATTCTACACAGTTTACCAATTTCTTTCATTAATCGTTTCGAAGAAGCATGGTACCTGGTTATATAGATCGGAGAAATGTTTGTAGCTCGTAACATACGTCTCCATATAGCAGATCGAAACTGTGATTCATTGTCGGAAGTTACTTTCAATACATGCCCTACATGAAATAGAAAATGTTTTACAAATGCTTTCGAAACAGCTTTAGCAGTAGCTTTGCGTAACGGAGTGAAGGCAACAAATTTTGAAGTGAGTTCAACAGCGACAAAGATGTAGCAAAAACCTCTATTAGTTCTGGGAATCGGACCAAAAATGTCTGCAGCGGCCATGTGTCTCAATTTAACAGGTACAATGGGATGTGATGTAATGGAGGAATATGTGAAGTCGTATCTGACTTAGCTTTCTGGCAGATTTTACATGACGCTAAAACTCGTCGAATACGTTTCTCCATGTTGGTAAAATAACAGTTCTGTCTCAGTATAAGAAAACATTTTCTGGCTCCGTAATGTGCGTAACTTAAATGAGTATACCAAATTAATTTGTTAACAAGCTCGTCAGGAATACATAATAACCAATTGTTGCTGTCAGGGTAAGAGTGGCGAAACAGAATATCATTGCGTACAGTGTAATGGTTTCTAATGGTAACATTATTCCTATCTTGCCAAAGGTGTTTAATTTCTTTCCATACGTTGCCTTCACTCTGCTCTTGTGCTATGTCTTGTAATGACGACGAAATGAAATTTTCAAATGCAACTTGTTGAATGTACATGACGCTGAAATTTGCTTTGCAGAAGTTGGTTGCGATGTCTTGCTGATTGTTGCTGAGAGAACGGGATAGTGCGTCTGCTACAATATTTTGTGTACCGGGAATGTGAACAATTGTAAAATTAAATTCTTGTAAATGAAGTTTCCATCTACTTAATCTGTCGTGTGTAAATTTAGCGGAAAGTAAAAACTGCATCGCTCTATGATATGTGTAAACGGTCGTATGTCTTCCATAAAGGAAATGCCGAAATCTCGTAAATGCCCACACAACACATAATGTTTCAAGTTCTGTAACAGAATAATTGCGTTCAGCAGGTGACAGAATACGACTCGCAAAGGCTATGTTTTTAATTACTGTAGTGCCATCTTCTTCAATTTCCTGAAAAATGTGTACGCCTAAAGCGGTGTTAGGACTCGGTGGCAATGGAAAAATTTCTAGTAAGATCTGGGTGCGATAAAAGAGGTGCATTCAACAAGGCATGTTTCAGATAACATTTTTGTAAACAAGATTCTTTGTACCTGAAGTATTGCTTACGTTGCTGGAACATGCAACCTGTACTGTATCTAGTCAAATTCTTTCTGACGTGCTGTTTTTGCGGGAGGATGCTGTGGTATTTCAACTATTAGAACTATTCTGTTATTTCTTCCTGACGTATTACGCTCGCGATGATATCTACTGTCTGGTTCATTCATGATAATTTGTTGTTGCGGATGATTTTGTTGTTGGTAAGACCGACTGTTATTAAATGTACGCTGAAAATTCTGCTCATTACTTTTACGTCTGTCATGATAGTCATTTCTATACGGTGCATTGCGATAGGAATTGAAATGGTGTGTTTTCTGTACGTACTGATTCCCTTGTTGCTGTGCGTTACTGTTTGTTGGAGCTGATGCTATACGTGCAGGCGGCGAAACATTAAAGCTTGGTTGACCTTGTACATTACATTGTTGGTTAGGTATGCTAACCGGCTGGCTTTGATGCTGTTATGGGGAAAAACGTCTATTGTTACCAAAATGTGGTTGCTGATAATTTTTACGATTGCTGAAAATGTTGTGCATACTGATGATTACAATTTCATCTGTTATTAAAATTACGGCGGTAGTTGTCATTTCGGGAGTGTCTAAAGAGAACTGTCACTTTCGGTAAAATCTGTCATATCAGGTTTTCTTTTCACATTCTTAATCATAGATAGATCGATAGTTGGAGAGCTGTTTTGATAGATATAAAGGATAGTAGAAGAGAAGGCAGCAGTGCAGAAAACTAAAGATGAAATAGCACTACTACGGCTCGGGGCCCTGTGCACGCTACGGCACATATTCATCGAAGTGTAATGAATCCCCTGAGGTCTATTACGCGTTGCAAATAAATTTTAGCTTCTGCGTTACAGGCAATGCCGGTGAAAATTCAAAAACAAATTGTTGTATCCAAGCCAATGCTAGTTTCTGCATTACAGGCCAAACTGATGAAAATACAAAAGCAAATTGTCGTATTCAGTTCAAAGCGTGTACCTGTGCTCTGTTAATTTTAAATACTTTAAATTTTCCCACGGATAGAAAATGCTTATAACCAACGTTGTCGTCTCTGTATGTTTTAGCAGGTTCAGGATTGCGTAACAATCTGTTTGTCTGTGACTGTTCGGAATCTAAGTCACGTACTCTCTGTAAATTACCCAAATTATACTGGCTGTGTGAGTCTGACAAATGTTCGGTAAGTGGCGTATGCTGTGATGTGTTAAAGGCTGGAACATTTTTCATCTCTGTCACTTCTTGCTGTAAAGTTGACAATTTTCTACGTAATGTATTATTGGACGAATCTATCTCACTGATCGTCTGCTGTAGATTTTGGAACTCAGGTGTTTGATTAAACGAAATCGGTGAAGTATTGTCTGATTTGCTGTCATTATTACTTTCAATAACGTCAATACGACTGGCCAATTCATCATATTTTTCAGTCAGTATTTTTACCTGATCATCGTTTTTAGTGTCACAAGCATTAATTTGTTTTTGTATTTTACGTGTGGTTTCGTTCAATTTTTTAACGTCTGCTTTGATGACATCGGAATCCTGTATTAATTCTAATTGTTCAAGTCTGTCGGTCACTGTCTGAAAGTCTACTGTATGTGTATCTGTTTTTGATTTAAGATCGGAAATTTCATCACGCAATTCGGTATTCAGCTGTTTGATGGTATTAATTTCGTCTGATACTGTAGCAATATTGTTGTCTACGTATGTTTTTGCTTTCGTAAACAATTTACGCTTATCTTCCTGTCTCTGTGCAGTAATTGTTTCCATGACTTGTCGTTTTACTTTATTTTGTTCCTGTATGAATTTACGGTAACGCGTTTCACTGTTTTGTAGGTGGTGATTAAAACGTTCGTCAATTTGACTGTTCTGTTGGTCGAATTTCGCGTCTACTTGTGCATCCAGTGTGCGCGCAAGTTCTGCTGACATTAATTTAAACTCGTCGCGTAACTGTGTTGCGTTTTCAGAGCATTGTTTAGCGACTGCACTAATTTCGTCTCTAAGTGATTCTGTTGCAGCTGCTTGCGTATTCCTTAATTCTTGAGCAACAGATCTAATTTCTTCACTAATTTACCTAGCACAAGCCTCAATTTCCTCACGTAATTGTTCTTTAGTATCATGACATTGCGCGGCAACGGCTGTAATCTGTTCACTAACCTGTTTGTAATTGTTATCTAGTTTTTCGTTAAGTTGTTTGTTCTGTTCACTAAGTTGTTTGAAATTTTCATTAAGTTGTTTAAAATTGTTGTGTTGTTCTTTCTTCAACTGTTTGGAATTGTTGTCTAGTTTTTCATTAAGTTGTTTGTAATTGTTGTTGTTCTGGATTGGCAAGAGAGCCAACCCACTATGAGAGGAAGCCGAAAGGCACGCGTTTTAGCTCACGCAGGCTGGCTTGAGGTCTGGAACAGGTCAAGGAAATTAGACTAACAAGAAAAGGACGTAGCTGGGGAATACTTAACTTTAATCCATAAATGGTGAACATCGCTCTTGACGGTACATGTTTTACAGCATCAATAGTAACTGGTAATGGCGCATTGCTAGGTCGTAGCAAATGGGGTAGCTGAAGGCTATGCTAACTATCGTCTCGGCAACTGAGAGCGTAATTTGTCAGTAAACCATCGCTAGCAAAGTCGGCTGTACAACTGAGGCTAGTGCTAGGAAGTCTCTCTAGACCTGCCGTGTGGCGGCGCTCGGTCTGCAATCACTGATAGTGGCGACACGCGCGTCTGACGTATACTAACGGACCGCGGCCGATTTAAAGGCTACCACCTAGCAAGTGTGGTGTCTGGCGGTGACACCACATTCCTCCCCCGCAAATCGGCGGACGGTTGTGGCATAAGGCTTCCGCCCGCTGTGGGGAGGACCCCATGTTGACGTATGCGACGAGGTGGGGAGCCTAACTACAGGCGAGGCTGTGCCACCCGCACCCTGCCAGTCGGACCGAGGGGAGCTAGGAAACGCCTGGAAACCTGCTCCATGGTGCACGCCATCATGCGGTGTATGCGCCCGTAGAGAGACAGGAGGGGCCGAAGGGTCGACCTCCAGCGGGCCGGGGCACCCGACAGGCGAAGACGACATATGGTCCGGAGCGGGCAAGAGTTCCGTGGCGGAGGACAACTGGTCACGGGAAGCGATCGGCGGCGCGTGACCCAGGGAGGCGCCCGGCGGTTGCAGCGACGCGTCCACTGCGGGCGTCGCCGGCGGGAGAACAGGCGGCGGCGGCGGCGGCGACGCGTCGCCATGGGGCAAAATGGAAGGCAGCGTCGGTAACACCTGGGGCTGAGGCGAGCCAGTAGATGGGTCCCCAGGGCGCTGACCGGACGGCACCGTCGCTGAAAGCAGACGGGGAGCGGCAGATCCCGTGCGACGACAGAAGCGCAGCTGATTGAGATGCCGACGCACCTCACCAGAGGCCCCCAAAACCAGATACATAGCGCGGCCGAGGCAGCGAAGAATGCGCCCTGCGAGCCAACGCCGTGAACCTCTATAGTTGCGGTAGTAGACAACGTCGCCTTGAGCAAAAGCAGGTGTCTGCCGCTGCACAGGAACCTGATGCGGCGGATGTAGCAAAGACATCAAGGTGCGATGAGGGCGACCGTGAAGCAACTCAGCCGGCGAGCAACCATCTCGAGGCTGAGAGCGATACGAGGACAAAAAGAGCAATAACGCGTCCTCCCGAGAATGCGACTCTTTCAACTTCAACATCTGTGACTTGAAAGTCCTGACCAATCGTTCAGCGGCACCGTTTGACTGTGGCGAAAACGGCGCGGACGTTAGATGTTGAATACCATTGGCCTTGCAGAATGACTGAAATTCTGCGGACATGAATTGTTGGCCATTGTCGGAAACAATAGTCTGTGGAAGACCTTCAATGCAAAAGATAGCAGATAACGCTTGGATGGTGGCAGATGACGTCGTGGAAGACAACAAAAGGAAAATTACTGAATGAATTTACCACAACCAACCATCGAGCATTCCAGAATGAACCAGCAAAATCGATGTGTAAGCGTTGCCAAGGGGAAGTGGCTTTTGGCCATGCAAAGAATTTCCGGTGTGGTGCTGATTGTTGTTCGGCCCACACCATGCAAGAAGAGCACATATTCGTAATCGCGGCATCGATCCCGAACCAAGTACAGTGCAGACGAGCAAGTTGTTTCGTTCTCACTATATCCCAATGTCCTTGGTGGAGAAGCTGTAAGACAGAGGACTGTAACGAACGTGGTACCACGACCCTGGACTGATCATTATCTGAACGCAACAGCAAAACGCCACGTCGTACAAAAAGTCTCTCCTTTTGAGCAAAAAATCGGCGAACCAACGGATCTCCGATCCGAGACTTTGACAAAGGCCATTGCGTAGCAACAAAACGCAGAACGGTAGCAAGGACAGGGTCGGCAGCTGTGGCTGTAGCTACACGACGAAAATCAATCGGAAACGATTCGACCACGTCATCGGTTTCCGAATCAATGAACATGCAAGCAAGTTCGGAGGAATCGAATGCTCTATCCTCAGCAACAGGCAAACGGGATAACGCATCGGCGTTTCCGTGCTTAGCAGTGGACCGATACAAGATATCGTAGCGGTACTGCGAGAGGAAAAGAGACCAGCGAATGAATTTCTGCGCTGTAAGTGAAGGTACAGGCCTGGTCGGATGAAAAAGCGACATCAAAGGATTGTGGTCTGTGATGATGGTAAAGTGACGACCATACAAGAAATCATGAAACTTTGTAACACCAAATACGAGAGTCAATGCTTCTTTCTCGATCTGTGAATAATTTCTTTGCGCAGACGAGAGCAGTTTGGACGCAAAGGCAATAGAGCGATCGTGAACCATCTTTGTGCGCAAGTACAGCACCGATCCCGAAATCCGATGCATCCACCATCAACAAAAGGGGCTTCCGGGGATCGAATGGCGTAAGGCAAGTATTGGAAAGCAACGCCGATTTCAACTGGCGAAAGGCGCGTTCACATTCCGTCGTCCAGACGAACAGAACACCTTTACGGCGTAAGCGATGAAGCGGAGCTGAAATGGAAGAGGCATGGGGAACATATTTGTTATAGTAATTTATTTTTACCAGCACACTCTGTAGCTGCTTCAAATTCTGCGGCGAAGGCAAGTCTGGTATGGCACTGAGGTGCTCTGAACTGGGATGTATGCCTTGGGCATTAAGTACATGTCCCAGATATGGCAAATCACGAGCAAAAAACACACATTTGTCCTTCCGCAAGCGAAGACCATTTTGTCGCAAGACCTGAAATAATGTTCTGAGATTGGCTAAATGTTCTTCTTCCGTCTTTCCGGAGATCACAATATCGTCCAGATAGTTTGCTGCAGTAGGGTCCGACGCACAAACAGTTTGTAGATATTGCTGAATCAAGACCACAGTTGTCTTTCATTCTGCTGTAGCAATACTGCCATAATTTGATCCAAGCCAATACTACCTACTCTATTCTCTGTGCTGTTTGATGGTGTATCTGCTTTTGTCGCGTTTTGTGTAACCAGTTGGTCATTCTCTGATTCTTGAAAAGCTTCGCCACTTGGATGTGCACTGTTAGTCACTATCTCGGAATCAAATAAGGCTGACGTACTTACAGTACACTGTTCATTTTCGTTAGAAAAATTTATCCGTTCACAATGCAAATTTTGCAAACCGGGTGTGTCGAACTGGGCAGCGTTCATTGTAATGGAACGTGCCGTGTCATCAATTGCCGTTAAATTGACAGAGGACACAATTGAATTTGTTTGTTCATCACTAGGATCAAAATCAATATTAGTGGTCGGTACGCACTGATTGTCTGTAAATGGAGGACTATCATTAAGACACTGAGTGTCGCAAGTATCATCGGTCAAATTATTAGAGTCAGCTATTTATTTCACTCATTGCACATCGCGATGTACTGTTAACAGTTTTTCGCGGCATGTTTCACAAATCAAAGTTAAGCACAAATGAAACAAGGACAATGCAAAAATGCAACAAACACAATTACAACAAAGAGCAACAAATTGCCGATGATCTGTGAAAGAAAGAGTGATAAATTAGTGAATGCGTTACGCCAGATGCAAACTACGTTTAAATAAATAAGAGCAGATATATGTCTACTTCTCAGAAGATTCACAAAGAAATACGATCCTGGCCGGATGTCGCCAAGTGTAGCCTCCCCACAGAAATCATAATAAAAAATGAAAATGTACCATGAACCAGGTGTAACCTCCCCTCGGAAATAAGAATTAAATGAATTTTAAATATTGTAACCTCGGAACAAAATTGGCTCCCATTTATAATCTCTGTGCAGAAATGCATTCACATTTAATGTTCCCACAAAATTCTTTTCTCATTTAATGTTAAGTTCGAAACAGAAAATATTCCTAAACCCAAAAATAATAAAAAAGGAAAATTCAGTAACCTGGTAAATTTTATGACGACAGCAGAGCTGCGCCACGGCCCTGTATTCTGAATAAAAAAAGCAAAAATTCTTACCTCAATAAAAACTGCGAATATATCTGCTCTTACCTAAAAAAATTTCGGCACAGCTCCGTGCAATGCTGGCCTATGCTTTGTGACTCGTGAAAGGAATTAATTATTCATTGGATAAAATCTTTAAATTGAAATGAATGCTTTTTTTAAAAAAAAATACTTTATATTATAAAAATTATTATTGGGGCATTTTTTTTAAAGAAATTAGATGACAGTCAACATACATTACTAGATATGCGCAAGGCCGCTTCTTTACCTTCTACAATAATACTCATCCTCCAGAGTCCCGAACAGAGCAGACTGCCGACACGCGCCGACTCACGCAGACTACTGTCGACTACTGCCGACTAGCGACAAGCAACAACTAACTACACACTGCTCTCTGGTCAGAGACTCTCCTAAGTCTTGCCTGTTGCAGGCAGCGCATACATCGCATACCTCTTACAAGGTGTATATTAAATATTATAGCTGTAAGGTTTTAGAGAACTTCTGACTATAGAAATTATTTCCCATATATTTCCCTGGATCTTCCTTCTTAATATACTCTACTTCCGAGGTAGAAAAATTCATCTACTGTTTCAAGAATGTGCTGCGTGTCATGAAATATCTTGAGAGTCACAATTCAGTGCACACGGGGCCTTAAAATATCCACCTAACTCAGAATGGTATGATACAGAACATGAGGATGCCATGATGTTAAGCAATAGTATGATATCATCGCTTCCAACAGAAGAGCCCAGTACACAAATTGTTGCCTGAAAGCATCTGTACTTGTGTCAAATACAAGAACTTTTTTGCAGTTTCAAAATTTTAAGGAGAAGGACTGAAGCTTTTAAGTAGGCCATGAACCGTGCACAGTGGATGGACTTTCTTATGAAGGGAAAATCTTGGCTTCGAGTCTTGTTCGAGAGTGAGGAATTAATACTTCACAAGTCTTATACGAAGTAATGTCTCCGAATTTCTTATGTGAAAACTCTTGAATCTTTTTAAAGAAAACAAACGTCATTAACATTTTACATCTTTATTGCTCATGTGTGCATATTTTCAGCCGTCTGTCGTTAAAGGGTTGCGAATTGTAGCGTGTAACATAGTAGTGTGCAACGTAATGAAGTCGGTGCATGACAAACATCGAGCTATAATCGAGTTTCGCATTTGAAGAGTTTGTTCACTCATGGAGCACTCTCTCCTTCAGCATGAGAATGCCGGACTACACACGAGCGCTGCGACATTGGCAATAATCCGACGCTTTGGATTCTCTGCAGTCCAAGCAGAGGTGATGTTGTGGCTCCGTCAACAAAGTCAAACATTCTTCAGTGACAGTATCAACAAAGTCGGCTCTCGTTGGTAGAAATGTGTTGGTCTCCAGGGTGGCTGTGTTAAGAAATAAAGAAGTAAACGTGAAGAATGAAGATGTAGAATGTTAATAACGTTAGTTGTATTTAAAAACTTGTAAGAATTTACACATAAAAATATTCGAGCCATTACTTTTCAGTGCGTCCTCGTATTTTTCAACTGGTATAATTGTGAACTTATTGACGTTTTCTTGCAAAACCACAGCGGCTTCAAAGTACGTTTGATTATTCGTATATGCGCCATTCACTGCTCATGTTGCAGTACTGTAGCAGCTGCACTTATGATATGTAATCTTCAATAATAAATCAAACATGTCAAGTTTTCTTCGTGAATAATAATTCTGTCTGTGATTTCTCAATATCTGCTAATGTTTCTACGAAACAGTTTTTCGTTCAGCAATAGAACCCTACACACCCTCTGTCAACAAGAGTCCTGAGGTGACTTGTTTTATGGTAGTTACAGTCGGTTGAACAACACAGAAAGTGAAGTTTACAGGTCTGTCTCAATTTTAGAGTTTCGCTTTCAACATGCACATTTCAAATGCCTCTCGCTGGCAAACGAATGCCTTCTGCCGCGTGAATAGTTATTTGTTGACAGATGATTAAGACATAAGCCAAGTACCCTAGAAAAGAAAATCGGAAACAGTTCAGTCGATGGAACCTGTATTGGAACCATCTATTCGCAATGTCTCAAGTGCAAATAAATATCTCTTACGTCGGATAGAGCTCATTTGTTATATTATATGAATCTGTCCAAGATCTAAATTACGATACTTAAAATAAAGTAACAAAGAGAAATTGGTGAATAAATAGATTGTCATGAGATACGAGATTGAGATTTTTATATCATCGGCACTCCGAATGGTATTATCACACTCTTTCAGCTTGTGCTATGTATCTCAAGTCGTTTAGGTTAGCAGAAAGAAGTCAGTTACATATGTAGTCAACAACCTGTCGCAGAAAATTACAAGTATATGTGTATAGACACTGTGCAGGGCTTTGAGACTGCTGGACAAGATCTTCTTCTCCAGTAAAATCTATTTTTCTGGATTATATTACCATTAATATAGCCTCATGGACCCATAAGGTAAGGAGTGAGGAGGTTCTCCGAAAAATCGGTGAGGAAAGGAATATATGGAAAACTTCCATGGTACGAGAGGAAGGTGTAGAGGGTAAAACCAGTGGAGGAAAACAGAGACTGGAATACATCCAACAAATAACTGAGGACTTAGGTTGCAACTGCTAATCTGAGGTGAAGAGGTGGACACAGGAGAGGAATTCATGGCAGGCTGCATCAAACAAGTCAGAAGATTGAAGACTCAAAAAAAGGAAAAAAAGAAAGGTCTTTCACCTGCAGCTTCGTCCGTGCACATACATATCACAGATATTGCAGACATCTCCTCCTCCCCCTCTCTTTGTCAATCTCTTCCTTCTCCACCATCTATTCGTCTGGTCCATCCTACCCCCTCTCTGTTTATCTCCTCCTCCCCCTGTCTCTGCCCATCTGCCAATCTGCCCATCTCTCCCCCTCTTTTTCTCTCTACTACTCCCATTCTCTCTGTCCATCTGCCCCTCTGACCATCTCTCTCTCTCTCGATTCCCGGCGAGGTCAGGGATTTTCTCTGCCTCGTGATGACTGGGTGTCCTTAGGTTAGTTATGTTTAAGTAGTTCTAAGTTCTAAGGGACTGATGACCATAGATGTTAAGTCCCATAGTGCCCAGAGCCATTTGAACCATCTCTCTCTCTCTCTCTCTCTTTCTCCGTCACACTCACACACATACACACACACACACACACACACACACACACACACACACACACACACACACACACACAAACACATACACATCCCTATCCCCTCTGTCTCTCGATCCATCCCCTCCAACCTCTCTCTCTGTCCGTCACATCCGTCCTCTCTCCATCCATCTCCTTCTTTCCCCTCTCTGTCAGTCCAACTAATCCTCTCTCCTCTCTCTCCATTTCCTCTACCCCTATCTTCATCAATCTCATCCTCCTCCTCCTATGTCTGTCAATCACCTCCTCCCCTCCCTGCGCATCTCCTCCTCCTCATTCAGTCCATCTCCTCCATCTCCTCTCTGTTCATCTCAACTTTCTCCCTCTATCTGCTCATCTCCTCCTTCCTCCTCTCTCAATCCTTCTCCTACTCCCACCTCTATCTATCCATCTCCCTCTCCTCCTTTCTCTATCCACCAAATCCTATCCACTCTTAGTATCTGTCTTCTCCTTCCCCCTCTCCCTGTTCATCTGCACGTACATCCCTAACACATATTCCAGTACTAGTTGCGAAACACACCAGTCGTACAGAACAGCCTAGGTGTCAGGAATCACCAATCCTTTTACCTCTGTACCACCCCTATGCGAGCTCAGTGCTGCTGACCCCAATAGAACTTCTTTCCAAACAATAAGTAGTATTTGCAACAAATTTCGTAGAGATACATCCATCAGTTTAGGATATGTGGAAGATACACACACAAGTGCGCAAGCGCCTACACACACACACACACAAACACACACACACACACACACACACACACACACACACACACACATGCGTAATCAACTTTTATATATCATTATGATTAGCGCTTTAATATAATAATATTCGGAATAGCGAAAATGAGATTAGCGACAAACATAAAATCAAAACTGGGAACTAAGAAGCAGACAATGTGAAAAAACTCTGCTACCTTGGTATCAGAAGAACATATGAAGGACTTATTTCAATAGTGCTACAAGTTCATTTTTCTTCATTTTGAGATACAGAGTCCTAAAGTTAAATGAGCACTGAAAAATCTGCAGTTGAGATACTAGAAATATTCAAGCTAATGGCTTCTTGCTAGAGATGAACCTTTCTTTCTGTTTGTTTGGATCATTATTTTCAGAAGCATTATAGGCAGAAAAGTGGAGGTAATTGACTTGTACCACTACTGAAATAAGCCCTTCATATGAAGGACAAATCGTGGAGAACATAGAAAGTAGACTGTCACAGCCTAAGAGGGGATTACTTGCCAAAAGGATATTACATGGGACTAGATCTGTGAAAGAAATTTTTAGGTATCTACGTTTGGACCGTAGTATTGTACGCAAGTGAATGCTGAATTGTGGAAAAACGGGAAAAGAAGATAATCGAAGTGTTTGAAATGTTGTGCTATAGAAGATCTTTGAAAACTAAATGGACTGATAAAATAAGAACTGAAGAGATTCTCTGTAGAAT